>NC_140591.1:157602667-157811939 GCF_964204655.1 Triturus cristatus | reverse complement strand
ACTCACCAGAACACGTGGGTACACTCAACCACACGTCACTCGCATTTTAGCACTGGGCCAAGCTTTCACTTTCGTTGCTGAACTTTGTTTATTGTTTATGTTCTATTCCACGCATGTGGGTTATAAGGTCTTTTGAGACCATCATGACACTCATTGACACCCATGCTGGGTGTGTCCTTCTTGTAAGCGCTGTCTTTTTGGCTTCACCTACAGATGTTTCCCCTGATGAAGGGCACATCGTTGCCCGAAATGCATCGGGATTGATGTATAAAAACATTTATATTCCAATGGATTTGTTTATCAACTACAAATGTTATTGAAGATGTTCAAACTCATTGGATTGATGTGAATAAAATGTCAAACCACAACTGACTCCACTGGCAAGAATACTCCAGTCTCTAATTCACAGCCACTAGTTGGGGCAGACAGCTGTGCACAGGGGGACATCTCCTAATCAGGAGATGCAACTTTGTTGTTTTGATACATTTCACACTTTGAGGATTGGAAAGTGAATCCCCAGTAGCACGCTATATTGGTACAACCTTAATTGAACACCCCCGGAGTGTGTGTCTCAACCTTTTTTGGCCTGCTGAGGTCAGCAGACCATCATGTCTGTGATTTGTTTTAATAAAGCAATCTATTTTTTACAAGCAGACAGTTTTGCGTAAAGGAAAACTGGATAAATTGAAGTTAATTTTTTTTAAGAGTAGGCAGTGGTCCCTGGGCGCACTACATGCTCTTACAAATATTATCATTTACATTCTCCAGGTGGAAGGGGTCCCTGGAGGATACCTAACCATTTGTGGATAGGTTACCACGGGTTTTAAACAGGTGGTAAAGTATTACTGTTTTGCGATCGGAATTCGGTTTCAAAACAGTAATATATACAGTACCGAATCCGTATTTAGAAAGAATGCCCTAAACACGCCCCTTCCGCATACTGAATTGCAAATGCAAAATGCGATTCAGTAACAAGTTACTGTATTTTGCATTATATACATTTCAAAAAGCTGTTTTCTGTTCAGAAACAGCCCGATTCTACAAATCAGGCCGTTTGCGACTGCAAAAATAATGTTTACATCTAGCCCTAAGAGTGGAAGGCCAGGTATGATTATGAGGTCCTCCTCCTGTCTAGAATGTGCAATCTGTGTGCAGGATACTGTGGCATGTGGCAATGAGATCAACGAAGTACAGGGTGGTGGATGTGAGATATGTATCTGTGATGAAGACTGCTGCATCCAGATTGTGTTGAGTGATTAAGTCGGCTATGCCTGGAGAATATATTTATTTATTTAATTTATTTATTTATTTGTTAAGTACCAGAATCGACCCCCGAAGTAGTATCTCTGCGCTGGGACGAACAGTTTGAGAGGGTAGTCCATTATGGACTAGAAACAGAAAAGAAAAGTCTTAAGCTGCTTCCTAAAGAGAAGATGGTCTGTACACTGCCGCAGCTGTAGGGGTAGAGAATTCCAATGACGAGGGCCCAGATAGGAGAGGGACTTGCCCCCCAAGCGGGCTCTTTTAATTCTCTGAGTTTCAAGTAAAGATTTGGATTCAGAACGCAGGGACCTCCGGGGTTTATAAAGAATAAAATTATCCATGAGGTAAATAGGGCCAGGTTTAACCAAAGCCTTATGTACAATACAGCAGACCTTGAACTTGACCCGCTCCCGTATAGGGAGCCAATGTAGCTTATAAAGCAAAGGGCGGGAAGCAGTCCTTGGTGGGGCATTGACAATCAGGCGTGCCGCAGCGTTCTGGGCAACCTGCAATCTGTCAAGAGCGGCCTCATTAGCAGAGGCCAACAGGCCATTGCAGTAATCCAAGCGGCTTAAAACAAGATCCTGTGTCACGGTTTTCCGGATCGAGTCAGGAAGCATAGGGAAGATGCGGCGTAACAGGCCCAACACTTGGAAGGAGAGGCCAGCTGTCTGAGCGGCATGTTCCTTCATTGTGAGGGTCTGATCAATACGAACGCCAAGATTTTTTACGCAGGTCTTCGGAGAGGGAGGGGAACCAAAGTCTGTTGGCCACCAACTGGGTGTCCACAGTAACTGCGCTTCCCCGAAAAGCAAAATCTCCATCTTTCCAACATTACATTGAAGGAAGTTGCTCCTCATCCATTGAGAAATGGTTCTCATTCCCGAGGAGAAGGCTTCCTGCACTGATGAAGTGTACTCTGCAAAAGGAAAGAGCAGCTGAGTATCGTCAGCATAGGAGATGGGGATGAACCCACAACTCCTCAACAGAATGGCCAAGGGGGCCACATAGATATTAAACAAAGTCGGGCTCAAACACGAGCCCTGTGGTACACCCTTGGTCAGTTCTGTGGGTGCTGAACGATACGGCCCAAGAGTGACAGCCTGCGTACAAGAAGAAAGAAAACTCGTCATCCATTGGAGGGCCAATCTCCACCAACCTCCTGAGCAATATTTGATGAGATATTGTGTCGAACGCGGCGGAGAGATCCAACAGCACCAAGATAGTTGAATGACCCCTATCTATCCTGATGTTATCGGTGACCACTGGTAGGGCTGATTCTGTGCTGTGGTTAGGTCGAAAACCCGACTGGGAAGGGTCAAGACTACCCGTCCGTTCGACATAGTTAGAAAGATGTATATTTATATGCTTCTCTAAAAGCTTGCTCAGGAAAGGGAGGAGAGAGATAGGACGGAGATTGGAAAACTCGGTCAACGGAACCTTGGTGTTCTTACGAATGGGCATCACCTGTGCAGCTTTCCATTCTGAAGGAGCATAACCCTCTCTTAAGGAGAGATTGAGGAGATGTGTAATGGAAGGGGACAGATAGCCAGCAAGAGAAGAAGTAATCTTAGCCGGGATAATGTCCTGAGGGGACCCTGATTTAATGGTACCAATTAATAACTCTACTTCTGCCTGTGTAACCGGAGGAAAGCTCTCCAATAGTTGGGTAACTATCTGTCTCAGGTGGTAAGATGACTAAAGGATGATTCCCTGATGAAACTATTTTATCATAAATAAACTCTATTTTCTGCATGAAGAAGGATCCGATATCGTCACACAATGTTTGCGTAGGGGCCACTACGTTCTCACAGGCTATAGGGTTAGTAAAAGTTTGAAGAATACAAAAAAGCACTTTAGCGTCATTGTGTGCCTGGTCCAGTTGTAATACTATGTGAGCTTTACGCGCTGCCCTAATTTCCCTGTGATAATTGGCCAGGAAGGCATAAAACCGATCTCTGTTATTCCCATCATGAGTACGGCGCCACCGTTTCTGATGTTTTCTGTAGAGACGCTTCAGTATACGTAGCTGGGGGGAATACCAAGCGTGTGGGGGCCATTTAGGAGTAGTGGTAAAAGAATTTAAAGGTGCCAACTGATCAATGGCACTTAAAACAGCCAATTTATATGTGGTGAGGGCGTGTTCTATATTACTCGAGTCTAAGACAGGTAGTTCTACGAAGAGCATTTGGAAGCCCTCCGGGGTGACTCCCTTCCATTGGCGATGGCAATCTTGAGTGACATGGCTAAGGCTACTTGTCTTCCTAGGGGCACAAATAAGGAATTCAATTAATGCGTGATCGGACCAAGGTAATACCTGTGGAGATTCACAAGAAACTTTGGAGGAGTTGGAGAACATACTATCCAATATGTGGCCAGTTGTATCTGTGGGGCCCTCATTGATTTTATATAACCCTAATGTGGCTAAGTCAGCCAAGAGTGTCGTGGCATCGGCATAAGAAGCACATCACTATGTATATTAAAATCGCCCAGCAATAAAAAATTGCTACTCGCGATCACATGCAGAGCTATTAGTTCAACAAGTTGTGAAGAAAATTTGCTTAGAGGGCCAGGAGGATAACTGTTGAATGTACAAATGATGAGCATGATTTGGAGTGTTAATGTTGCAGGAAAGCAAAGTGGGCTAGAGAGTGGTATGTGGGTGGGGATTTTGTGTGAATGGTGACTGTTCATTTGCATAAGATGGGTATGGGGATTAGTGCAGGATTTGGGAGGTGCATTGTGAGGCTGGCTTACCTCAAGAACAGAGGTTCTGGGCTTTCCTGGAATAGCAAACTCAAAGAGGAGATCAGCCCTTTGCAGTGGAGAACAGGGCCACGCCATCCGTTCTACAATGTATTAAAACACCCTACCCTGACTATCACTATTGACCTATGTCACCCCACACATCAATTCCTACCCCACGTTTCTTCTTCAACTAATAACATTTTGATACCATGTCCAAAGTTATAAATTGTAATCAGGACTGCCTTTACGGGTGAATCAATTAATGTTCCAGTTGAGTGAGTTCATATTACTCACATCACAATTACTTCTGCCAATCAAATCATTGCTCAGATAATGCTGGAAATGTCTTGGTTTTTCGAATATTTCACAGTGGGTCACATCTATAAAGAGTTTTGTCGGTCGGTCGTAAACCCTCAGATTTGGTGAATCAGAGGGCTTACGATAGCTAAGCCCCTTTTTGAAATGTACTTAGCACACTTAGAGATTTGGAAAAAGGTTTCCTGAATCCTCAGATGGATTTAGGAAACCATTACAAATAGATATTTGGAACGAGCGTGGTATGGACTACCCTTGCAAGTGCTGGTTTCCTGTGATATGTACACGGTCGCAAAACATTATGGGGCAGATTTATAAGCCACGTGCGCCACTTTTGCGCCGCCGTTGCGTCACTTTTGTGACGCAGCGGCGGCGCAAAGCCAGCGCCATGCTGCCGGCTATTTACAACGTGATGCATCTAGGGAGATGCGTCACGTTGTAAAGCTTGCGCCACATGTGGGCGTACCTGTGCAGGGGGGGGCATTCCGGCACAGGAACGCCTCCGAAAAGTGGCTGAGTGAAATCTACAAGATTTCACTCAGTCACTTTTGAGCCCATGCTGCGTCAAAACCCTGCGCCTGCTTGAAGCAGGCGTAATGATTGATGCAGCATTGTGACGATAGGGCACCCCCGAGCCTTGCTGGAGCTGCGTCGCGCTTGCACCTTCAGATGCGTCACGCATCTGTTTATCCTTGCGCCACGATGCGCTGCGTTGTAAATGCGGCGCATCTGTGGTGGCGCAAGGGTAAACTTGCGTGACGCATATTTCCTGGCGCATCCATGCTGATTTGCAGGGATGCGCCAGGAAACATAGATCTGCCCCCAGGTGATCACCGCCTCAAAGGAGGTGGTAACCGACTTGTAAAGGACAATGGGACCTCAAAGGACCCCTTCCTCTTTGTGCACGTGGACAGAACCGTTTTAGGAGCAGGCAAAGGTCCAGGGGACCCCTGACCGCCCCTAAAAAAGGTTTGTTTAACTTTCCATTTTGAAAATGGGCAGCATTAAAAACAACATACAAAAAAAGATTGTTTTATTTGATATCAATCACGGATTATTTAAACAGCAGCCAGGGCGCCAATTTCCTTCCTCACACCAGGCCCCATGGCTGCAACGAGTCTATATTGTCTCACGAACAACTTGGAAAGTTTACATCCAGATAAAATGATGGGCACCCATGAGAGCGTGCTGCTGATGTAGGCCCGCCATGCCCTTATCTCGAGGGCATGCAGTGTAATTCGTTAAAGGATTATAGGGAATAAATAGCACGGGCTGGCAGCCAGAGAACGGGTTTGCACATCTATCACCGCCTCAAACTGGTGTGTTTGACAAGCCTTCTTGTTATTTTTGGCTCTCAATGCATCGAGAGGATAAACTCTTTGTAAAGGCCGCACCTTCTGTTCTCTGTGGGCGGCAGACAGGGCCTGGGAAAGGTACAGTAGTGCGCAAAAACCGCGCCGTGAGTTCGTCTTCTGCAGAAATAGACTGATGTGTGATTGCGAAGCTAAAGTCCACCTTTTTGGGTTGACGTTCTTTGTGACGCCGAGCCCCGTTGCTAACACCAAACCGGGCCACAATAACAAGGTGTCTGCATATTTGATGATTGCAAACCTCGAAACAAAAGTGCAGCAAGTGGCTATCGACTTTATTCAGTCTTTATTTTTAGTTTCAAAGTAGGTTGATGTTCTGAAATAAACAAACTCCATACAAACTAACAGAAATCACGCATAACACTATATAAACATTCATTACGGACTTTACAATAGCAACAAATTAACAACAAATCTCACTTCACAGCACACATTTTCTATCTCAAAGTACAAACTAAATAATTTGAACCCCACGACAACTTCCTCTCTAATTACATTTTACTACAGTGGAATTACAAACTTTGCAGCATTAAATTAAATAAATGCATACCTCAGTAACACTTTACTTAAAAAAACGTTTTTTTAATATACCTTTTAAAGGTACATAATTTAATAAATTTTTTATGTTCGAATATTTTATTTACACATACAGATTTTGTAGAATTCAAATATATTGTACAATTGTTTTTTTTTTTAAACGAATCAACAACATTATCAATTATTAATTACAACATAAATAACAAGGCATACCTACTGGCAATAAAGATTATTGTTTTTTTTACTTTGCAATCTTGTAGGTATATTCTTTTTATTCATTAATAAACATAGGACCATGAGTACATAAAGAAACTCTTATATTAGTGCACAAAACAATATCAGGGTAAAACCATATTCACTATTACTGTTGGTTGTGTAATAGGAAATGGAACAAATAGTATTTGCATCAGGGTGAACATGCCACTAATTGATTTCATACTCCTTTTGGTACATTTACTTAATAGGAAGTAGTGAAACCACACACTGTTCAATTGATAAAAGTGAAAGATTGGGCTAGGCTGGATCCAATCACATTTTACTCATTGATTATTATGTTAGTGTCAAAAGCAGTGTAACTAGTGTAAATGGCAGAGTATTAAGTTGTGTCTCTTAGCTAAAATCTCTGTGACATGTACACTTATTAAACAAACATCGGTGTTATAGTAGCACATATCTTTATTATGACTTAGTGGCTAAGTTGCTGACTTTGGAACCTAAGACTCAGGTTGGCTCAGGATTGTGTGATTTTGGCACATCACTTAACCTCTCTGTGCCTAACAATGTAACATGCATTTGTGTAACCCCCCACACCTCCTTGATGCACACAGACCTTGTGGGTCGTCCCCCAGCCTCTCATCTAATGGCTGTTATTAAGAAACCTGCAACCCCATAGCAAAAGCACTGGCATTTGGATCCCCCCTTGACACTGACAATACCTTCTGCCTTATAAGCAGCCTGTGTCCGTTCGAGTACCATTGGCCATATCTGATAGATTGACTAACTGAAGCAAAAATATGGAGACACATCTGAATAGCACCCTTGGCAGGATGAGCAGTGAGCATCATATTATTAACCACAACCTGGAATGGCACCCATGGCAGAGTGAACGTTGGGCATCATATTGTTAGCCTCAACCAGAAATATTTCGGCAGAACCACACAATGTTATAAGTAGCTTATCAGAACATTTGAGAAAAACCCTTACATAGTATTACATACAATGTTATAAATAGCTTATCGGAATATTTGAGAAAAACTCCTACATAGTATTAAATACAATGTAAACAAGCATTGGCATAGCCAATAGGTCTCGCCTATGGGACCCTATAAGTGTTTAACCATGCAACAGTTAATGTTGTTGCACCAAGGAGATTGTGCTGCATAACTAAATACTTATAAGATCCCAAAAGCGAGACCTATTGGCTACGCCAATGCTTGTTTATCTGTGTTTGCGGTGGAGTGATCATTGTCCTTAACGTTGCCAGGATCGTGTATTAGATGTTAATGAAGGTTATTAGAAAGCGTTTGAAAGCACATGCACCGGATGTTAAATGAGCAAAGGTAGTATGTAGGTGAATGTTAATTGAACAGGCAGAAAATCATTTATGACAACGCTCGGCACTCTGGGATGTAATGTTATGTCTGCAGTAGCAATCACAGATTAATGCGGCAGCGATTTGGACTTTTAATCCTTCACAACCCGCTTATCAAAGGCATACCTGCACAGCATCAACGTGCCCAAATACACAGCACCTCATTATTTTCCCTTTAGTCACAGTATTCGGCTGAAAAGGATGTAGACATCCTACTATTTTCCTTATTTAAACACAGCAATTTACACGCCTTAAATGTTTATGTGGTTGTTTTAGCACACTTTAATGATGTACTGTTCACGGGACATGCATTTTCATCAAATGAACTAAGTCGCACTTTTTTATCAGTCTCTGTGAAGTGGAATTATTGTGCCGGAGTTTAGAAAGAAACAAGATGTTATAAAAAAAAAAGTTTGCCTCACCATGCGTATGCATATAATGTAGGAGTGGAGTATAGATGTTTTTTCAAAAGTTCAAGTTTGCCGCCATGCTAGACAAATTAATTTCCGGATGTTAGTATCGTGCGTATGTAGGCTGAGTGTCAAGAACACAAACAAAGGACTCAATGTCAAAGATCAATCAGTCACTGCCATTGTTAAACAGTTTAAAACTATACAGCATATCGCTGTATTATAGTTCATTCAAGTGCATTACATGGAATATTTGGATAATAAACGCTATTGAGTAATAAATCAAAATGACCAAGTGACTAAGGGTGTGAGTGGTAATTGTTCTAGATAACGAGAAAGGCTCAATAATTATGCGGCAGCACAATGGAGGCGTGAGCAGGGGGAAGAGCGCACACAAGAAAGAAGCTCATCTCGGGTCAAAATGGAAACTCTAATGTTAAATAAGCAAAACCCAAAACGGAATAGAGCATCCAGGGAAACGTAAGATGAACTGCACTAGGTACAGTAGAGGAGCAGAAGTGTGAAGATAAAGTTCACAATAATTTTACTGGCGCACAGTAAGGAAGGACAGGGTATCGGTAATGGTGCCGCAGACAAGAGAGCTAAGAAGCTCATCCCAGCAGGCGGCCAAGCGTAGTGAAAGCGACTTGGGCTGAGCGGGTGCCCGTGCCTCTTGCTGCCTCACTCCAAGCACACGGAAAGGGAGGGGATGGGTGAGGGAAACGCTGAGTATGTTTTCGGAGGGTAGAGGAGGGCTCCAAATGTGAAGTGGAAGGAAGATACCCAAAAATACTAATGAAGTACATGAAATTAAGTGATCTAAAATAAAAAGTGTGCAATGCACTCAGATGTATATACAGCGCTGTGAATGATATCCTGCATTACACGTTAGGCTGCACAGGATTGTGAAAGTGCAATTCAAAACACACAGTTTCACTGCAAGTTACGAGAACTGAATTTTTGTCAGCATCCAATGCAAACAAGCATGAATGGCGTGAAGCGAGCACTGCAAGAGGCTCGGAGGTAGCAGCCGCCATATTGCTGGAACACCAGCTGCAATGCCAGCTGCAATGAAGCAAACAAGCATTGAAAATGAATGCTACTCTCGGAGGGAGAGGTTATGGTTCAGTGGTGAGAGCTGCCAACTCAGGAGCTGAGGACCAGGGTTCGAGCCTTGTTGTCGGCTCAACATATTATTAGCAAACACTTTATATTAAGACAAAAAATTATATGGGAATTACAAATAAACGGACGCAATTATTAGCAATTACAAAAATTACACGTGCGTGTGCTTGCCTTAAAGTACGGGAAACACACAAAGTCTGTCAATATCAGCGCTCGAAAAACAATGAAGCTGACGAGGAGGGAGTGGGAGGGGGTAGGGGAGGAGATTCACGTGCTGTAGAAAGCCAGATGGCAGCTGTGCACGTTGCACTCGTTTGTGCGCGTATCAGCAAGCTGGTGGCCGGCAAAAGCATGTCGGTAGCACTTTGAAAACCCAGTTACTAAATGTCTCGCCTGAGACAGCGCATGCGCTGGCTCAGGTGAGACCTAAAAATAGCTTATTGGAATATTTGAGAAACACTCATATGTGATAACAATACTTTTGCATATGACAGAAAGAGCATACATTCTGGTAGTTGTTTTTCCAGAAGGCTTAGTGAGATGTACTTGGCACTATGACAGTGACGTGCACCTTGTAGCGTATTTAAAACTAGTACTATTTCTTATGCCATAGGAATATCAAGTTCCATTTTTCCAACAATATAATGTATCGAATAGGCATTGCTTCCCTGTGTCACAAAAGTTTTGCGAGCCAAGCACTCATGCCCCAATTTGTACTTACCTGCTTTTAAAACTTGTGAAACTCACATTATTCACTCATGCAATGTTTGCGATTTCCAAAGAGCAAATACTGTTGGTATGCAATATTTATAGAAATCCACATGTTTCCCACACAGTGAGGATTTCTTCTGGTAGAAGTGTCCACACATCTATATACACTTCCTTACTGTAACCCAGTGATACTCAAAGTATGGCCCGGCGTCCACCTGCGACCCTCCTGACCTTCACATGTGCCCTCAGGTTAACAGCAGCACTGGGCTGCAGTCTACTTCAGTTTGCACTTACATCAGCAAGTTGTTAAAAAACTTGGGGAAGCTTTTATTTACAAGCTACCTGAACTAAAATATTTTAATGAAGTATCCTGCAACATTATACCACCAACAAAACCCCACTCCCATCCTGCTAGCATCATTGTGGCCCTCAGGATCACCACAGACTACACTTTGCCCATAGGAAAATGTTTGAGAGTATCTGTGCTGTAACCTGTGCTTGTGGCAGGGTGCATGCAATGCGCATGCGCTTAATTTCAAATGTGTTTTTCCCATCACATTTTGAAAGGCAGCACAGGAGCCCTGCTGGAACCATGCCTTTAAAAGCAACGCATCATTGATATTTACAATTTGACAGTGAAAGGAAATGCAGCTTGTCCTGAAGCGACTTTGAACTCTAGATTTTCATTGCTGCTTTGCAACATTATGTTGTCTTTGATATTGTGCCAGCGTACCACTTAGTTGCCCTCTTTGGGGCAGATTTACAAGAACTGGCACATGCCTGCATATTAGCAGGGATGTGCCAGTGCATTTGCGACATGTCAAAAAACCCTTGCGCCACCATGAATGTGCCGCATTTACAATGTGGCGCACCGTGGTGCAAGGATAGACAGATGTGTGACACATCTGTTTGGCGTAAGGGCAGCGCATTGCTGGAGTCATGTCACAAGTACGACGCAACTCCAGCAATGGTTAGAAATGCATATTCCGACCATGCTGTGTCACTCCTTACGCCTGCTTCAAGCAGGCGCAAGGTTTTGCCGCAGTGGTGTCATAAACGTGACTCAGTGATTTCACTGCGTCACTTTTACAAAGCTTTCCTGTGTGGGAACGCCCACCCTGCATACTTTATACCTGACGCAGGTATAATGTAGCTCAGGGCTTTACAACGTGATGCATCTCCCTAGATGCGTCACGTTGCAAATATGTCGCAATGTGGTGCATTGTTTACAACGCCGCTGCGTCACAGAAGTGACGCAACAGCGGCGTAAAGTTGTAGCAAGGGGCTTGTAAATCTTCCCCTTTGTTTTTATCTATTAGTGTATTAATTTAAACTTAGTGATCCTGCTATTCTGTCTTAGGTGGCTCTCCTCTCTACACTAGTGTCCCACAATGGGTAAGAGAAATGCGACCAACCGTCCCATAACAAAACCATTATAAAACCATTTGTGCTCACTGTTTAGCAGATTAACCCAACATTCCCACTTATTGAACCTTTGGAGACATTTCTCTATCCCTAAGCTGTCACTTATGATTAATATTATCATTTGTGAAGGAGACACAAATAAATTGTCACCCAAATAAGCACTAAAATCACAGGAAGCTACAATGTAACTTAAATACTTTAGAAGATAAACTTTAAAAAAGGAGTGGAATAAATACATACTGGCATTTAAAGTTCATATAAAATAAACCCAATAAAATAAAAAAGCAGACTTTTTAACTGAATAAAAAGAAACTATTTTAGTAAGATGTGAACTATGTGCACAGTCTTTCTGCAGTCACTCAAAGTGAAGGGGACCAGTAGGTGAAGTGGGGTGACACATTGATCTGTGCTGTATGCAGTGGTGGGCAGAAGCAAAGGTTGAGTAACAATTTAATAGACTTGTAGATGAAGCCCGATTTTAAATAACTTCTCAATATATGTATATTATGTATAATGCTTTTGGGAAAAACTATAGTTTGGCGATACCACTCATACAGTCTCAAATTACAGACCTTAAAATAATAATAGTCATGAACAGGAGGAAATGTAAAAATCGATTATTTTCCCTTTTGTCCATGAAAAACACATTTCCCAGACTGTAAATGTCACTGACAATTTTATTGTTTTAGTTAATAAAAATCATAACAATTTACGATCAAACAACATTAAATAACAACTTCCTTCCAGATTCAGAAATTATGAAGAGAAAAGAAAAGAAAAACATTCATGTTTTACTTTCTTGTGAAAAATTACTAAAGCCTAAAATCCTATCCATGATATACACGCATTGGGATAGCCAATAGGTCTCACCTTTGGGACCTTATAAGTGATTAGCCAGATGTTTTGGTTTGGCCTTTGTTTTAAGCTATGTTGAAGAGCAGTGTGGCTGCTGTGCAGCTGCGTTGCTTTGTGTAATGTTGAGCTGGATTTGTGTTGATGTTGTTTTAGTTTATGCTGATTTAGTGCATCATTTATGTTGAAGTTGTGCTTTGTTGGTGCTGAATTGCTGCTGTGGTATGGCTGTGCTGGTGCTGATATGGGGCTGCACTGCTGGTGTTGTAGTGATGCTGATGTGGAGCAGCGCTGATGCTGTGGTGATGCAGCACTGTTGCTGAAGTGGTGTTGTGTTGGTCCTGATTTGCTTTTGAATTTTGGCTGCGTAGGTGTTGGTGCGTTGATGCTGGGGGAGCTGCGCCGATGCTGATATGGTGCTGTGTTGTGCTGTGTTGATGTTGAGATGTTGGTGTACGTGAGCTGAGGTGGCGCTGTGCTTTTGCCGGTTTGGTACTGCACTGTTAGTGGTGCATTGATGATGTTGTGCTGTGTTGGTGCTTATGTGGTGCTGTGGTGGTGTTCATTTGCTGCTGTGCTGGTGCCGATGTGTTGTGAGTGATGCTGAAGTGGTGTTTAGTGATGTTGAGGTGTTGCTGAGAGATGCTGTGGTGCTCTTTATTGATACTGATGTGTTAGAGTGATGCTGATGTTGTTCTCTGTGCTACTTTGGTGTTGTGCTGGTGTTTAGGTGGTGCTGAGTGGTACAGAATCACACAACTTTGAGTAGAAGCCAGGATGTTGTCCCAGTTCAAAGTCAGCAGCGCTTACACTATGCTACATCCCTTCCGCAGTGACTGCATGCTGACTGATACACAAAACAAACGTGGGCAGTTTACCAAGATTACTGCATAGTGACCTGTACAAGGGGCCGTGTGAAGAGCAAAATGGCGCGCATTGCCTGGTTACTGCAGGTTGAGTAGTACACCAATGTCACAGACGTACATTGCAGACATGTGTGCCTAGGCATTGTTCTGTTATTACTGCATGTTGATTGGCGGAGTTCACATGTAAAGTGGAACTTGAGTTCCAAGTTGGTACAGAATCACACGACTTTGAGCAGAAGCCAGGATGTTGTCCCGGTTCAAAGTTAGCAGCACTTTCCATTAGGCCACATGCCTTTCGCAGTGACTGCATGCTGACTGATACACAAAACAAACATGTGGCATGCAAAACGTGGGTATATCGCGTGTGCAGTCTACCAAGATTACTGCATAGTGACCGGTACAAGGGGCCGTGTTATCCCATTATGTTTGCAGCTACCTAAAAACTAAATTTGTATTTTAAAAAGAAAAGATACACATTTTTGTTGCAATACGATTCGAACTTTGTTTTTTAAAACAAAAACGTTGTTTTTACGCTGGTTCTGTGTAGCTGTGTGAAGAAATTCCACTGTATTAGCATTTGTTTTGGAGGAACAAAGGAGCTTGAAAGTCTGCTGTAGTGTGAAACATTAGCATGTTCCCTACAGCTACGAAAGGAAACCAAGACGAGCTAATTGAGTGTAAATGAGTCTCGTTGTAAAGATCCTAATCTTTGTGTCGGCAGCATCTGCGAGATGCAGATCAGTAACTTAAAAACAACGTGCAAAAACAAATGTAGGTTAGAGCTAAAAGGTACAAAAAACAAGAAACGCGACACGCACGTAAAAGGATTTTAAAATTTACACTTGATTTTATGGCTGCCATACAGGCCCTAAAGTACCTGGGATTACATTTATTTTATAAAAGCGTTCCAGTATGTTTATAGAAAACCAGGATTGAATCCAGGTTCCAGACATTCATATTATGTAGTGCTATTTTACATATAGGAAGAGGGTACTGCTAAATATAAGCCAATATTTTCGGGTGCTTAGCACTAGCACCTTATAATCAACATAACAGCTTCTGCTCCAGTCCCGAGCACATGAATTTTTAGTGCATCTTAAAAATGTAAAGTGTGTGCCCAAAATCACACTTTGTAGAGCAATTTTAAAACTGGAAAGTGAGTTCCAAGGTGGTACAGAATCAAATGACTTTGAGCAGAAGCCAGGATGTTGTCCCGGTTCAAAGTCAGCAGCGCTTACCACTAGGCCACATCCCTTTCGCAGTGCCTGCATGCTGACTGATACACAAAACAAACATGTGGCATGCTAAACGTGGGTATATCGCTTGTGCAGTCTACTAAGATTACTGAATAGTGACCGGTACAAGGGGTCATGTGAGGAGCAGAATGGCACGCATTGCCTGGTTACTGCAGGTCGAGTAGTACACCAACATCACAGATGTACATTGCAGACGTGTGTGCCTAGGCATTGTTCTGTTATTACTGCATACTGATTGGCCGAGTTCACATATAAACTGGAACGTGAGTTCCAAGGTGGTATAGAATCACTCGACTTTGAGCAGAAGCCAGGATATTGTCCCGGTTCATAGTCAGCAGCGCTTACCACTAGGCTACATCCCTTTTGCAGTGACTGCATGCTGACTGATACACAAAACAAACATGTGGCATGCAAAACGTGGGTATAACGCGTGTGTGGTCTACCAAGATTACTGCATAGTGACCAGTACAAGGGGCCGTGTGAAGAGCAGAATTGCGCGCATTGCCTGGTTACTGCAGTTCAAGTAGTACACCAACATCGCAGACATACATTGCAGACGTGTTTGCGTAGGCATTGTTCTGTTATTACTGCATGCTGATTGGCTGAGTTCACATTTAAAGTGGAACGTGAGTTCCAAGGTGGTACAGAATCACAAGACTTTTGAGCAGAAGCCAGGATGCTTTCCCGGTTCAAAGTCAGCAGCACTTACCACTATGCTACAGCCCTTTCGCAGTGACTGCATGCTGACTGATACACAAAACGAACATGTGGCATGCAAAACGTGGGTATATCGCATGTGTAGTCTACCACGATTACTGCTAAGTGAACGGTAAAAGGGGCCATGTGAAGAGCAAAACGGCACGCATTGCCTGGTTACTGCAGTTCGAGTAGTACACAAACATCACAGACGTACATTGCAGACGTGTGTGCCTAGGCATTGTTCTATTATTACTGCATGCCTTTTTTCTGAGTTCACATGTAAAGTGGAACGTGAGTTCCAAGGTGGTACAGAATCACACGACTTTGATCAGAAGGGAGGATGTTGTACCGGTTCAAAGTCAGCGGCGCTTACCACTATGCTACATCCCTCTCGCAATGACTGCATGCTGACTGATACACAAACAAACATGTGGCATGCAAAACGTGAGTATATCGTGTGTGCAGTCTATCAAGATAACTGCATAAAGACCGGTACAAGGGGCCGTGTGAAGAGCAAAATTGCACGCATTGCCTGGTTACAGCAGGTCGAGTAGTACACCAACATCAAAGACGTACATTGCAGACGTGTGTGTCTAGGCATTGTTCTGTTATTACTGCATGCTGATTGACGGAGTTCACATGTAAAGTGGAACGTGAGTTCCAAGGTGGACAGAATCACACAGCTTTGAGCAGAAGCCAGGATGTTGTCCCGGTTCAAAGTCAGCAGCGCTTACCACTATGCTACATCCCTTTCGCAGTGACTGCATGCTGACTGATACACAAAACAAACATGTGGCATTCAAAACGTGGGTATATCGCATGTGCAGTCTACCAAGATTACTGCATAGTGACCGGTACAAGGGGCCGTGTTATCCCATTATGTTTGCAGCTACCCAAAAACTAAATTAGTATTATCAAAGAAAAAATACACTTTTGTGTTGCAATACGATTCAAACTTTGTCTTTTAACCCCTTCCCCGCTCATGACGGAACCACTCCGTCATGAGCAACGGTTGCGCTGTGCTCATGACGGAGTGGTTCCGTCATGCTACGGCCGTTGGCGGGCGCTCCGCCCACGCGGCGCTAATTCCCCGCCTGTGCGGGCGATTAGCGCAGTGGGCGGAGTCGTGACGGAACCACTCCGTCATGAGCACAGCTCAACCGTGGCTCGTGACGGAGCGGTTCCGTCACGAGCACAGCGCCACCGCGCTGCCCCCAAACCCCCCCCCCCAGCGCCGCAGCGGAATTCCTGCCGCGGCGAAGGGGTTAAAACAAAATGTTGATTTTACGCTGGTTTGTGTAGCTGTGTGAATAAATCCCACTGTATTAGCATTTGTTTTGGAGGAAAAAAGGAGCCTGAAAGTTTGCTGTCGTTTGAAACATTAGCATGTTCCCTACAGCTGCAAAAGGAAACCAAGGCGAGCTAATTGAGTGTAAATAAGTCAAGATCCTAATATTTGTTTCTGCAGCATCTGTGAGATGCAGATCAGTAAATTAAAAACAACGTGCAAAAACATCTGTAGGTTACAGCTAAAAGGAACAAAAAACAAGAAACGCGACACCCACGTAATAGGATTTTAAAATTTACAATTGATTTTATGGATGTCATAGAGGCCCTAAAGTACATGGGACTACATTTATTTTATAAAAGCCTTCCACTATGTTTATAGAAAAGCAGGATTGAATCCAGATTCCAGGCATTCATATTATGTAGTGGTATTTTACATTAAAGAAGAGCACACTGGTAAATATAAGCCAATATATTCGGCTGCTAAGCACTAGCACCTTATAATCAATATAACAGCTTCTGCTCCAGTCCAGAGCACATGTATTTTTAGTGCATCTTAAACATTTAAAGTATGTCCCGAAAATTACAAGTTGTAGAGCCAATTTAAAACAGGAACGTGAGTTCCAAGGTGGTACAGAATCACACGACTATGAGCAGAAGCCAGGATGTTGTCCCGGTTCAAAGACAGCAGCTCTTACCACTATGCTGCATCCCTCTCGCAATGACTGCATGCTGACTCATACACAAAACAAACATGTGGCATGCAAAACGTGAGTATATCGCGTGTGCAGCCTATCAAGATTACTGCATAGTGGCAGGTACAAGGGGCCATGTGAAGAGCAGAATGGCGCGCATTGCCTGGTTACTGCAGGTCGAGTAGTACACCAACATCACACACGGACATTGCAGACGTGTGTGCCTAGGCATTGTTCTGTTATTACTGCATGATGAGGGCGAAGAAAAATTAAAACATGAAGCGCAGAAACTGTTCACATGTTTCCTTTAGTTTTATTACAAAAGACACACAGTTGATGGAATGTATGCAGAACAAATCAAAACATTCTCCCCCAGTCAAGAGATCTGGGTTAAATCTGGGTTAAAGCCATCATTCTTTTGCTCACCATGCCACCCCAGTTTAGACCTGGCCATATGCAAATCAGTCTTGACCCTGTGCCTCATGGGAAAAGTCCAGCCCGCACTGCCAAGCCAGGTCCTCCCTGGACCGGAAACAAGCATCCTAGGACCGGTTTCGGGGTTTCACCCCTCTTCAGCCAGGATAGCTTGAATCCAGTGGCACAGTGAGCCCGGTACCCACATCTGGGCATACCCGGCACACTTAGGGCGAGAAAGCAAAAGACACACAGTTGATAGATGGAAGCAGAACAAATCAAAACATTAACCCCCAGTCAAGAGATCTGGGTAAAATCCATCATTCTTTTGCTCACCATGCTATCCCAGTTTAGACCTGGCCATATGCAAATCAGTCTTCACCCTGTGCCTCATGGGAACAATCTAGCCCGAACTGCCAAGCCAGGTCCTCCCTGGACCGGAAACAAGCAACCTAGGACAGGTTTCGGGGTTTCACCCCTCTTCAGCCTGGATAGCTTGAATCCAGTGGCACAGTGAGCCTGGTACCCACGTCTGGGCATACCCGGCGCACTTAGTGCAAGAAAGCAAAAGACATACAATTGATGGACAGAATGCAGAACAAATCAAAACATTCGGAGGAGGAGCCTAGCGCGCATCCAAGATGGTCGCGTGAGCACAGGGCTCCCCGGACCCTCGCTGCTCCTCGGAATTTATCCTGACAATATCCTGATTTGGTTTATGGAATCTGGGAGATGACGACCGGCTGAGCACGTATCTCTTTTCAGAAATTTAATCGGACCCGGGAATCCTGAGTTATCGTTGATTGAACTTTTGGGACCCACCCGACGGAGGTGCCCGGGGCGAAGGTGAGCCGTGGGGCCGTGTCGCAGTTGAACAACAACGGCTGCGGCGCGGCGCCAGGGGCCGCTCGGCCACTTTCGGTTTCACTTTCAGACCTCAGGGGGCTGGCCGGTGGAGCGATTGAGGTGGCGGGGTGTTTCCCTGCCCTCTGCACACAGCTTTGTCACCACCTGCCACTAGAGTGCCTATCGCCTTGGGTCCCCCCGCACCGCCATATTGTGGCCTCGGGTGAGGCGCTGGTCTCCAGGGCCGGTATACCGACTACTTTTGATCGGCGGTCCCCCTCGGAGTCCGTGGCCGCATGGGGGGCAAGGGGGGCCCCGAGGGGCGCAAGACTAAATCCTCCCTCCGTGGAGGATCGGTCCAGACCAACAACATGGACCGCTACACTCAGGGCAGAGGCTCTCCTGGAACGGCCGGTCCCCCCTCAGACGTCGCCAGTGGTGGCACATCCGTCTCTTCGGAACTTTCCCTACAGGACATCATGGGCGCCATTGATGGCATCAGGGAGACCATCGCCACGCAATACGAGGCCCTGGCCCGCAAGATCGATACGGTGGCGATTGATGTCACCTTAATACGGGCGGACCTCTCCAAAACAAACGAGAGGGTTCAAACTCTCGATGCGCGGACCTCCACCCTGGGTGCGGATGTGTCGGACCTGCAGGCCGCGCTTGGCGACATCAAGGTGGTCAATGAGCAGATGGCCCGGCGGCTGGAGGACTTCGAGGGACGGGCCCGACGCAACAACATCCGTGTCATCGGCGTACCGGAGTCCTCAGACGACCGCCCGGTTGACCTCCTGGTCGAGGAACTCATCTTCCAACAGCTGACCCCTGCGGGCTTGAGTAAATTTTTTGCCGTTGAACGGGCTCATCGAGTTCCGGGCGGGCGGCCACGGCCGGGGGCCCCCCCGAGGCCTATCGTGGCCAAACTGTTTTACTACAGAGACCGGGATGCGATTCTGCAGGCCTCGCGGGTCCATGGCCCGGTTCGACATGAGAACTCATCCATTAACTTTTATCCGGACTTTACTCAACTTGTCCAGAAACAGCGGATGGGATTCCAGGGGGTGAAACGTCGTCTTCGTGAGCTGGGCCTAAAGTACTCTATGCTCTACCCTGCCAAACTCCGAGTGGAACACGAGGATCGGACTGCCTTCTTTGACTCTCCTGTGGCCGTGAGTGACTGGTTGGACTCGCTGCCGGACAGAGGTGGCCGTCCTGGGCCCTCTGCGGGTGCCAACGGTGACGGATACCCTTTGGAGTGACTCTTGGTCCTTGATTTTGCCAATTTGCACTGCTCAGCTGGGTTGTACTTCTTTGGTTCAGTGTGTTTTGCTAGTACCTGTATGGGGGGCGGGCGGGGACGGGTCCCTTTCCTCCTCCGGGGTCTTTTTGTAGACTGGGGTTAGTTGGGCGACAGGCACACTGCAATTTGGGGGGGTTTTTGGCCCGCAGGGGTGCAGGGTGGGGGGAGTTGGGTGTTGGGGGGGTGGGGGGGAAGGAGGGGTTGTTTTGTAGTGTGGTTTTTGTTTGCAGGGCGAGGTATTGATTTTCTGCCACCTTTGGGACTTGTGCTACTTGCGGGGGGACCTCTGATCTATTGGAGGGGATGGGGGGGACGGGTTGAAGCTGATGTCATGGAACGTCAATGGGTTGGGGGACCGTATCAAACGGGGTGTAGTTCTGCAGTATTTGCGTCGTCTGACTCCTGATGTGGTGTTTATCCAGGAGACGCATTTGGTTGGTAATGTCTGCCATGCAATGAACAGGGGGGGTTACCGCCTCGTGGCTCACTCTGGTTTCACAACTGGCTCCAGGGGGGTGGGCATTCTCCTGCGATCCTCACTTCCGTTGGAGATCACGAGGGTGGTCTCAGATGACAGAGGGCGTTATGTTTGTCTGACTGGGAGGTGGGAGGGGCATCCCCTTGCCCTGGTCTCAATTTACGTCCCACCGGGCCTCCAGAACTCCACCTTCGCGGACTTGGGTCGAATGCTGCTTGAACTTCCGGATGGCCTTTTGCTTATGGGCGGGGATTTTAACTCGGTGGTTTCGGGTGACCTGGATCGTCACCCACCCAGGGCCCTCCCCGCTTCCCAGGCTTGGCTAGGTGGTCTGTTGGAGACCTTCGGCCTGGTGGATAGTTGGCGATTAATGCATCCGACCCAATGTCAATACACCTTTCACTCTGGGGCACACGGGAGTCTTTCTAGGTTAGACTATTTCCTTATGCCCGCGGCGCAGACGGGTCGAATTCGAGAGGTCAGGCACCTGGCGAGGGGTATCTCCGATCATTCCCCGCTGTGGCTTCTCTTTGACACCGAGTCGCGGTCTGCAGGGCGGATCGCTCCCATTAACCCGTGGTACCTGCGAGACCCTACGACCCGCGAGAGTCTGGTTAAGGCTATGGACCAATATTTTTTTGAAAACGAGGGGTCCGTGTTGTCTGCAATGTCCCTGTGGGAGGCCTTTAAAACCGTAATCCGCGGACACGCCCTCTCCCAGATAGTGGTGGCTAAGAAGCTCAGGAGTGAGGCGGTGGTGAAGCTGGAGACTGACATCTCGGGGCTGGAGTCGGCCTTGGAGGCGGGTGTCACTCCGGACGGGCTCCATGCCCTCAGCCTGAAACAGTTTGAATACAGGTCTCTTGTCACCGACGCTGCCAAAACTATGTATAGGGAGCAGCAGGGTCGGTTGTATGATGCCGGGGACAAGGCGGGAAAGCTGATTGCGTGGCTGGACAAGAAGGAGAGAGTGAATCGTGTGGTCCCGGAGTTGCGTGTCTCTGATGGAGTGTGTGTGACTGAGCCTGGTGAGATTGTGGAATGTTTTGGCGACCACCTCCGGACTGTGTACTCCCCGGTGACTGATAGGGATGAGGAAGATTCTCGCCTTCTCCTGAGGGACATTGCTTTGCCTGGCCTTTCTGCCGAGGACCATGAGCAGCTGGACGCTCCCTTGTCGGTAGATGAAATCGCGACTGCGATTCGGTCCCTTCGCTCGGGCAAGGCCATGGGTCCCAACGGTCTACCTATCGAATTATATAAGTTGCGCCCGGATAAACTAGCGCCCTTCCTCCGTCGTATGTTCCAGGAGTCCCTTGAGGCCGGTTCCCTTCCGGTCGACCAGCGACTGGCCACGATAGTCGTGATCCCCAAGGAAGGTAAGCCACGGGACCGCTGTGCCTCTTACAGGCCTATCTCACTGCTAAATGCAGAGCCTAAAATCCTGGCTAAAGTCCTTGCCAATCGTTTGTTGAGCGTCATCTGCGATCTGATCCATCCTGATCAATGCGGCTTCATCCCACATCGCAACACCGCCCTCAACTTGCGGCGTCTCCATGGCGCCCTCGCCAGGGCAGAGTACCTCTCCGAACCGGCCGTGTTGGTTTCTTTAGATGCCACGATGGCTTTTGACACCATCGAGTGGCCATTCCTCTGGGCTGTCTTGACCAAATTCGGCTTTGGGGAGGGATTTCTTGGCTGGGTGAAGCTTCTCTACACGGGACCCATGGCTCAGGTGGTGGTTAATGGACGGGTCTCTCGGCCCTTCGCTCTCGGTAGGGGTACGAGGCAGGGGTGCCCGTTGTCCCCTCTGCTCTTTGCTCTCGCCCTGGAGCCACTCGCCGCTTGGCTCCGCTGGGAGCCCTCGATCAGGGGGATCCGGTGGGCCCCGGGCTTTGAGGATCGGGTCTCGTTATATGCTGACGATATCCTCCTGTATCTTACCTCGCCGCGGCAGTCGCTTAACGTTCTCTTCGATGTTCTGACTTCCTACGGGAGAAATTCGGGTCTCACGATTAACTGGTCTAAATCCTGTGTCTATCCTATCTCCGGTGGCCCCCCTCTCCTGCCGCCTCGGCTTCCGATCCAAATATCTCTGTCCGGCTTTAAATACCTGGGGATACACATCTCGTTGGACCCGGTAGCTCGCTATGAGCACAATCTCCTGCTTCCACTTCGGCGTTTGAGGGAAGACACGGCTCGGTGGTGTAGGCTGCCCTTGTCCCCACTGGGTCGGGCCGCATTGTTTAAAATGATGTCCCTTCCCAGGTTCCTCTATGCACTTCAGAACTCCTTTGACATCATTCCAGTGGCCTACTTTCGGGAAGTAGAGAGCCTGCAGAGGAGACTGGTGTGGGACGGACGGGCGCGTATCGCCCTGGCCAAACTCACTCTCCCCTGGTACGACGGGGGCATCGCGCTTCCCGACATTCGCAGGTATTATTGGGCCTCACAGCTATCAGCCATTAACCATGCCACGTATGCGCCTGGCTTGAACCCGGCATACGAGATGGATAAATTCCTGCTTCCCGGCGGTAACTATAACAGGGCGCTCTACTCCCGCTCGGCTGGACGGAACCTGACGGGCCCCACTAAGATCGCGGTACGGATTTGGAAGGCGGCCAATGTAGCCATGGGCTGGAGTGAGCGACTAACATGCGCTACTCCTTTATTTGCCTCCGACCGACTGGGAAGCCTCTGGACAACGAAGGGGTTTGACCGTTGGGACACGATTGGCATCAGTAGAGTGGGAGACTTATGGATGAAGGGCGCGGTTAAGACCTTCGCGGCGCTCCAGAGCGAATACGAACTCACGGAAAGGGAGTTCTTCCGATACGCCCAGGTTCGACATGCCCTGCTCTCTATCTTTGGGGAGGGGACCAAGATCCCGGCCTCTTCGCCCCTCGAGGACCGCATACTTGATGGTCATGTTCCCGACAGTACTATCTCCTTAATCTATAAAAAACTCATTAATAATCGGGCTGACCTATTGGTGCGCCTTCGGGAGACGTGGACGGGGGACGGGGTGGAATTAGACGACGAGGACTGGCAGTCCGCACTATCGTCCCCCAAGGAAGTCGCCATTCCAGCCCGTCTCCGCCTGGTCCAGTTAAAGATTCTCCACCGGGTGTATGTCACGGGCCCCCGTCTGGTCTCGATGGGATTCTCGGAAGATGGGCTTTGCAAGCGGGGGTGTGGGCTCAGTGCCACCTTTCTCCATATCCTTTGGGAGTGCCGGGAGGTGGCGGAATACTGGCGTCGGGTTCATGGGGTCATGGGACAAGTCACCGGGGTGGCGCTGCTGCCGGAGGTGCGTCGCTGTGTCTTGAATGTGTGGGAGCCCAATGATTATAACGCGGCGCAGACTCGGTGGGCGGCCCTGGGCTACATGATTGCTAAGAGGGATATAGCGCAGCTTTGGGGCTCCCAGCGGCCGCCCACCGTGTCAGTATGGAAGGAAAACATGGACTGGTGTATGTTCAGGGAGAAGACGGTATATGTGGCCCGCGGTAAACCCGGGGCATGGGGTAGAATTTGGGGGCAATGGAACGTGTATCGTGGGGGTAACTGTACGCCCCCCCTAGTGGACACCGATATTGCCTTGTCCCCCTGACCCTTGATGGTTCCTTGCAACTGATTGCAATAATCGAATATGGATGTTCCTTTCCCGTTACCCCCCCCCGATCTTTCAGTACTCCCTCCTGTTGATAGCTAATTGAAGGTTTGGAGTAAAAGTCCCCCGGATGTAGCCTGACCCACGCTTTTTGCCCGTATGCCTCGCCTTTTGTTTTTTGTTGTTATTTATGTTAAATGTATGTCTCCTGCTTCTCTCGAGCTATCCTGAGCCATTTACGGGGCTGGGCCCCAGGCGTCGCCTACTGCTTTAACTAATGTACGATCCTTTCTTAGTCTAGCGGCCGGCCCTGGTGGTTGTAGGCCCATGCTTGTAACTGATTTATTGTTTTAATAAAAAATTTTGAAAAAAAAAAAAAAAAAAAATCAAAACATTCACCCCCAGTCAAGAGATCTGGGTTAAATCCATCATTCATTTGCTCACCATGCCACCCCAGTTTGGACCTGGCCATATATCCAAATCAGTCTTGACCCTGTGCCTCATTGGAACAGTCCAGCCTGAACTACCAAGCCAGGTCTTCCCTGGACCGGAAACAAGCATCCTAGGACAGGTTTCGGGGTTTCAACCCTCTTCAGCCAGGATAGCTTAAAACCAGTGGCACAGTGAGCCCGGTACCCACATCTGGGCATACCTGGAGTACTTAGGGCGAAAAAGCAAAAGACACCCAGTTGATGGACGGAATGCAGAACAAATCAAAACATTCACCCTCAGTCAAGAGATCTGGGTTAAATCCATCATTCTTTTGCTCACCATGCCACCCCAGTTTAGATATGGCCATATGCAAATCAATCTTGACCCTGTGCCTCATGGGAGCAGTCCAGCCCGAACTGCCAAGCCAGGTCCTCCTTGAAACGGAAACAAGCATCCTATGACCGGTTTCAGGGTTTCACCCCTCTTCAGCCAGGATAGCTTGAATCCAGTGGCACAGTGAGCCCGGTACCCACGTCTGAGCATACCCGGCGCACTTAGGGCGAGTAAGCAAAAGACACAGAGTTAATGGACGGAATGCAGAACAAATCAAAGCATTCACCCCCATCAAGAGATCTGGGTTAAATCCATCATTCTTTTGATCATCTTGCCACCCCAGTTTAGACCTAAACATATGCAAATCAGTCTTGACCCTGTGCCTCATGGGAACAGTCCAGCCCGAACTGCCAAGCTAGATCCTCCCTGCACCGGAAACAAGCATTCTAGGACCGGTTTCAGGCTGTCACCCCTCTTCAGCCAGGATAGCTTGAATCCAGTGGCACAGTGAGCCCGATACCCACACCTGGGCATACCCGGCGCACTTAGGGCGAGAAAGCATAAGACACACAGTTGATGGACGGAATGCAGAACAAATCAAAACATTCTCCCCAGTCAAGAGATCTGGGTTAAATTCATCATTCTTTTGCTCACCATGCCACCCCAGTTTAGACCGGGCCATATGCAAAGCAGTCTTGACCCTGTGCCTCATGGGAACAGTCCAGCACATCTATGCATTCCCCAATCGACAGCCATAAAACATGGGCATTGCATGAGAATGACAGACCTCTGCCATTTTAGGGCCTGATAGGATAAATTGAAGATAGAGTGTGTGACACTTAGCCTCTAGGGGCCGGTTTGTGGCCCCACTAAAGATTTAAATCTGTATTCCAAGGCCCCATGGCAGACAATTTAGAGGAGACATCTGTGTTTCAAATAGAAAACCCCTAAGCCATCCTGACTTCAAAGACACATGAAAGTATACATGCAAGTGCCATCCTTCAGCAAAAGTTGAGATACGCTTGTGGGGACGTGGGACCCAAGAATTTGGACTGCATGGTGCACACTGTCAGAGGATTCAGTTGTGCACATGGAGGATAAAAGTCCAAATAGAGACTGGCATGGGCAGAGGACCTGCTGAAGTGTGGCACCCTGAAGTGTGCTCTCCAAGGGCCTGTTCTCCTGGAGATCTCAGGGAAATCAAAGATCTCCTCCGAGGACCTACAACATCTAGCTGTGACATCTGGAGACTGGTGCCCTCTCAAGTGCCCCCCTAGACTACTAAATCCAAACTGCCAGTGTAATGTGAGCGTGGACTTAAGACTTGTGTCTGGATACTGGACTGCCTCGTGCGGAGCCCCAGAAATGTTGCTCACATCTGAGCCGTCTTGTTGTGGTGAGAGGATTAACCGGTTGCTGGACCCCACGTGGCCCATTTTTCAGTTGTGCCGCATTTCTCTTGTGTGTATTGTCTGATTCACAGGGTGCAAACCTTAGAGGTGGGGGTGAACCTGGAGTAGTGCCTTATTCTACCTCATGTGGCTTTTCTGATCTTGTGCCTACTTGTGAGTGACCGGACTGGTCTGGTGCAACCTGTATCATCGTACATCGGATGTTGTGTCTTATTTCCAGAGAGGTATAGAGTTGCAGCTCTTTGCTGTGTGCGATCGGAATTGACTGATGCAACCCAACTCGAAGTGCATTGATATTTGTGCCTCCTTACCAGGGAGGTGTGAAATTTGCAACTCATCTTGTTTGAAATCTGAAGTGCCTGGTGCGACTCATCTCTACATGCGCAAATTGTGTACCGATCAGGGCACCTCATCCTACCAAGAGACTTCCCTGTGTTAATGCCCATACGTTGGTTTTTCCCTTGCTGACCCTCATTGCGGTGGATCAACTTCCCCCTCCGCACCTGGTCTCTCCCAAAGACATTGTGGCACCAGGTAGCACAGAAAGAGATTGACTGGGTTGAAGAAGCACTTCTGAGACCGTTCAGAAGCGAGTCAAGAGACTGCATGACACCTTTGTGTTTTGAGACCTGGAGTAAACTTCTCAAGTGGCTACTAAACCCTCCCTTGTTTACGTCTACCTACTAAATAAAACTGTTGCTTATTCCCACCTGCTTCCCAAGGACCCAGACTAAGTGTGAATTCGGCAATGTGTGACCCAGTGTCCGGGGGGGCGGGCTGATTATCTTCCATCCAGGGAAATAAGACAATAGGAGTGAACTTGAGGGTGTAGAGAGGCTTAGGTCATGGAGTCCGCAGAGGGTGAACCACATACCTGCTGTGTATCCGTGTCAAGGCATTAGAAGTGGTGCACCTGTATGTGTCTGAAAGAGCAAGCCGTATGGACTGGTTGATATTTGTCAATTTGCATAGTGTTGTGGAGTAAGTGTGTGTGAGTGGGACTTATCTTTTGCGTTCAGCCTGTGATTCAGGACATTGGCCGGAGATGCATTCTTATACAATGATAAGTGCATAACCATACAAGTGGGCCTAGTACTGCTAGTAATATTTCCGATGGTGTTTTATGCCAAAAAGTATATAATCGTCACGTTATAATGATTACATAT
The DNA here is from genome assembly GCF_964204655.1 of Triturus cristatus. NCBI lineage: Eukaryota > Metazoa > Chordata > Amphibia > Caudata > Salamandridae > Triturus > Triturus cristatus. The sequence continues at coordinate 157,784,789 of NC_140591.1, read as the reverse complement.
GTGTAGAATATAAACGTTTTACATACATCCTGTGTGAAGTTTCTTTTAAGACTCTCGCGAATGGCTGCTATGCCTTTGCTTTACACATTGCCTCTGATATAAGCCTGACTGCTCAGTGCCAAGCTACCCAATGGTGAGCACGGGTTATACAGTGACTGTAATCACCTGCCCTTGACTGGAGCAGCAGTATTACCTGGCCTGGGGCACCCCTTCAGCCAACCAGACACTGCCAGTTCCAACAGTCACGTAATGTGTGCAGGTATTTTAACCCTGGCTATCCCTCGAGTCCTACGTTTGAGGGCTGCAGAATTATTAAAACAGGTAGCCGTGTCCCTTTGCCTTCTCAGTAATAGGGTTCAGGGTGCTTAGGTGGGGTCTAGGAAAGAGGTGCATCACAGAGGGGGCGTGGCTAGCGCCCAAGGAAGATGGCGGCGTCCGATTAACTTTCCTTGGGTCAGCGCAGTTGCCGGTAGCTTTTTGGTGACTTTCCCTTTGGTGGACCATTGGAGACGAGGGGCATAGACGCGGTGATGGTAGAGGGTGGCTTTTCCTGAAGCTGCCCTCCTCTCCTTCTTCGTTAGTGCTGCTTTCCATCTGCTCGCTGCTTCATCGTGACTCCGGCTGCTATTTTGTGATGATGGAGTCCCTGCGAGGAAACTCCAAATGCGGCAGAAGTCTCAGAGTCTGTGGATGAAAAGGGCATAATTTCAATAAATGCTGCGGATAGCATCCAGTGAAACCCTCCTCCCTCCCAGTCGTGCCATTGCTGCTTTACTTTCACTCAGGGCTTTTTCATGGCAATGGCCGCCATTTTATGTTTCATGTTGGGGAGCTCCCAGTAGTATAGCGGTTCAGGTGCTCATGACTATAGAGTTGGGAAATGGTTGAACTAGATACATTTTAGATTATTTTTGGGAGGAAAAAAGGGAGGAAAGCAAAGAGCAAAGAGAAAAGGAACTATATTTAATCTGCCTTCCTTGGAGTTCTTCAGCTTTTTCTGCTGCGCAGTGTAGATTTGTCACAATACTGGTGGCCATTTTGAGTTTTGAGTTCTGAGTTTTGAGCTGGTGAACTTCTTGAGCTCCTAGGTTTGAAAGTCATACTTTTAACTATTGGTTCACACTCTCGAATAACTTCTATATAAGATAGAGCAGTCTGGCAGGCAGACCAGCCTGATCCTTCCACCCTCCTCTCCTATGGGCAGACTGAAGAAGGCAAAATATTTATTAACACCCTCTGTTTATCAAATTATCACGTCTGGAAAGATATATACCAAAATATGAAGAAAGATCCACTTTCTCCTCCAAAACCGAATTCGGCTGTATCAATGGACCTCCTCTTAGAGAAAATTCATACATTACGTCCCTTCATGGAAGAGACCAATGGCAAGTTACAAATTCTCTTGGACAGATGGTCACGCATGGACGATAGGCTTAATATAGCTGAACAAAACATATAATCGTGGGAGTCAAATACCCTCAAGGTTAATGTTCTCCAATCCGAGAACTTGTCTCTTCAGAAGCAGCTCCAAAACCTTGAGAATAGAAATAGGAGAAACAATCTCCATATTTATGGTCTAACGGAGGGCTCGGAAGGTTCTGATTAAATTGTCTTCATTAAATCATCCCTTCAACAAAATACTGAACCTTCCGGACGGTGCACCTCTTAACATCCATGGAGCCCATAGATTAGGCCATCTACCTGGTTCTATTGCCACGATGAGAAGGCCAAGAGGAATAATATTATCTTTTTTGGAATACACTGACCTACTTAGAGTTCCATCTGCAGCTAAATCCATGAAGTGCATCTCATTGTCAGGTAACTCTCTGTTCTTTTCTCAAGATTGTGCAAAAAGCACAGCTGACAGATATCGAGAGTTTCTGGCGCTACAACCAGATCTTTGTTCTCTGGGTGCTCGATTTGGCCTTTTTCACCCTTGCATGTTTAAAGTTACTTACAAAAACAAGGCAACCACCTACGAGGAGCCTGTTCAACTGAAGAGTTTTCTCAATGCTTGCAGGGTGGACATTATGGATACTAATACAACTTACGATACTTGACTTGTTTGATTCATGTTCCTTGCTTTGTTACATGTAGTTTTGGAAGGTTTCATGTAATTTTCTCTTGTAGGATTGCTAGAGGTGTAAGGTTTAATAATTGAGAATCTGCTTTATATTAACCAATTTTTCTCTCCTTACAGGTCTTGCCCCTTCATCTTGTGGCTCCATTACCTTTTGTGTAGTGTATGCTCCGGTTACCCCTGCCTTTCCTGGTGGAGTAAGGACTTGTCATCTGTTCCACGTGGCCCCATTCCCCCCATCTTCCCATGTTTTTTTTTTTGGATTATATGTAGGTAGGATCTCCTTTCTTCTCTTCATTCTATCATTTCTAATGTTTTTTTCTTTGTCTCGACCACTTCTCTCTTATGCACTTCCTTTTCTATTATATTCTCTTTATTTTTTTTTCTCCTACATTTTTTCTCTGTTCCAGTTCATCACTCATTAATGACATCCTATCCATACTAACTGTTTTTTGTTATCAATTACCAAATGTTTCTACTTTGACTGGCTTGCTTCACTGTAATCTTTATATAAACGTTTTATGTCCCTGAAAATAATTTCATGGAATGTCAGAGGCTTGAGTTCTCCTATTAAGAGACAGCGCGTTTTGTCGTACTTATCTAAATTGGATGTTAGTATATCCTTAATACAAGAGACACACCTTACAAAATCTGAATCGTTAAAACTGAAGAGAAGTTGGGTGGGCGAGGTTGTCTTTTCGCAAGGGGATGGCAAAAGGAATGGTGTTATAACTTTATGTCATAAATCACTTTGCACTAAGCGTGCCTCTCAACAAACGGATGAGGAAGGTACGTGGTTGTTTACCAAGTTATTGATTGGAAATACTCCACTTTCCTTGTTCAACAGATATGCCCCTACTAATGGTGATGCTAATTTCTGGTCTGGAATAACTCAACAGCTCATTAATTACCCAGCAGATAATTTTATTTTTGCAGGTGACTGCAATCAGGTTGTAGATCCCTTTCCCGACCGCAATTCTACAATATCATACACTCCTAACAAGGCACATAAATATTTTTTACACACCATTGCGCAGAGAAATTTAACTGATGCTTGGAGGCTTTGCAATCCATCCTTACGAGAGTACTCCTATTTTTCACCTCCGCGTCAGACTCAATCAAGAATAGATCATATTTTTATGTCACATAACGTCTCACAATACTTACGCTCAGCTGATATAGGCTCCATACTCATATCAGATCACGCCACTGTCTCGATTCAACTAGATATTATTTTGCAACCCAGATTGCCGAATAGATGGCATTTTAACAATTCACTTCTTTTAGATACTACTTTAATTCCTCTTTTACTTCTTTCTTTCATGAATTTTTCCATTTTAATAAAACTGATGATATGCCCCTCCACATCATCTGGGATGCGTTTAAGGCAGCTGCTCTTCATTTCATCATTAGATATGTCTCTAACAAATGGAAAAAATCTTGTATTCCTACAAATAAGTTCTTAGCTAAAATAAAGAGCTTGGAACACTCCTTTTATACTTCCAAATCGAAGCATTGTTTATCAGAACTTATTAGCCCCAAAATCCAGTTTAATAAGGAGTCTACTGACAACACCTAATTATATTTATTAAAGTCCAGTGCGAAATTTTATGGTGGCCAAAACAAAGCAAGTAAATTATTAGCTAATTACCTTAAGATCAAACAAAATAGGCTCTACATTGAATACATTTGTGATGCAAATCAATCACCAAAAATTAAGGATATTAAGGACTCTGAAACTTTAGAGGAATTTGTACAGTTCTATAAATCACTCTACACTCCAGAAACAGAACCCTCAATTTCTGATATCTCTCATTATCTCTCTTCTATTTTTCTGATCCCTAGATGAAATTCAAATCATTGGAATTAGATATTCTCCAGGTGGAGGTACCGTCTTGCAAACTCTTAAAAAGGACAAATCCCTGTTTCCAGATGGATTCACGGTTGAATTTTATATACACTTTGCACAGTTGCTCATTCCACATTTGTTCAATCTTATAACCTCTTTTCCACGCTCACATGAATCTACTGGCTCCTTTTCAAATTTCTAATTTGCCTAATCCCTAATGAAGGTAAGGATCTGCACTTTTGTAAAAATTACAGGCCTATTTCTTTGGTTAATGTTGACTATAAGATCTTTTCTAAAGCTCTAGCTGTGCGTCTGGAATCTTTCGGGTTTTGTCAAGGGACGATATATCACGGATAATACGCGCTTATTTTTAATATTTTATCTACATCATCGCATTAGCCCGATTCCCTTGCGGCAAGTGCTTTAGATGCTGAAAAGGCATTTGAGCGAGTATACTGGCCTTTTATATTTCACACACTTTAATGGTTTGGCGTTGGACCCAAAATTATCTCTCTTATTTCTCTATTGTACAAAGATCCTAAGGTTGCCATTTTTGCAAATGGCCCCACTTCTTCGTATTTTATTCCACACAGGGGTGTTCGTCAAGGTTGTCACTTATCCCCTTTTCTTTTCAACTTGGCCTTAGAACAATTCTTATCCAGAATAAGGCAAAATCAACATACTTATGGTTTTACATCTAATACCCAGCAAATTAAATTGGCAGCATATGCAGATAACGTTCTATTGTTTCTTTCTCATCCCCAATCTGATCTCCCAATGTTTCTACAGGAAGTTGACTCTTATTCAGCAGTCTCTGGATACAAACTAAATAATGAAAAATGTGAAATATTGCCTCTTACTAAATAAACTTTTAAAAAAGACTGTTTTAATATCAAACTTCAAATGGTCCCCTCAACATATTCATTATCTCGTAATTTGGTTCACCCAATCCAGGAAGACCTCAATTTCTTTAAATTTAGACAAATGGCTAATTAAAATAACTTTACTCATTGCGAGATGGCATCCTTTATAGTTGTCTTGGTGGAGTTGACTTGATACCATTAAAATGATGATAGTTCCTATCATACTATATATCATCTTGAACTTTCCATAACCCATACCACTCAAATCCCTTCATAAGATTAACTCGTCACTTACATCTTTTTTATGGAATAACAAACAATCTTGAATGTCATTCTCAAAGTTGTCACGCTCAAAATCAAAGGGAGGAGTAAACTTCCCTGATTTTTCTAAATTTCATAAGGCGTTTCTATTATGCCAACTTTCTCGTTGGCTCTTTGACTCCTCATCGGATTCTCCATTGTAGGTTGACCTTGAAAAATCATTTCTTTCCCCCTTTTCTTTCAAGAATCCTTGTCCTTTACCCGCAAACCACAAAAAAGCATCTACACCGATTCTCAAATATTCTTGTAAAATTCTTGATTCGGTTCTTCACTTTATTCCTACTGACCTTGATACTTTTCTTCCTTCCACTATTTGGCATAATACATTTATACTAATAAATAATAAACCCATACATTAGAAATCGTAGAGAGACAAGTGATTACTTTGGGTACACCAACTCTTTGATCATGACACACTTCTCCCATTCTCAAGAGCATGTCAGCTTTTTTGCCTCCCAATTTCTTCTCAGTGTAAATTTCAGACTTTATAAACGGCAATACGTACTGCTTATACTCATTTTCAATTCTCTTTTCCCCCTCGCAAGAATTTGAATGGAATGAGTTCTTACGGATTTAGATATGGTTTGGCCTATCTCCCTCTGGAACAAAATTTGGACGCAAATTAGGAAGTCTTCCAGAGCAGCAAATACCACACAAACTCTTTTTTCATATATAATAGACTTCTTTTCTCTCAAACATCCCTACATAGAATGCACTTTGACCACCAAGACACTTGTTTGTCGTGTCACTCTGAACAGCTGATTTAAAACATATGCTTTTTACATGTCCATTTTTGTTTACATTTTGGAAGCTAATTTGGACTCAAATCAAAAAATGTTTTGCACTGCAACTCCCTTTTCATTCACTAATATTTTTGGGGATGTTTGTCCGAAGATTGGGAAATATGTGTGTCTCAACTACGTATTCTGGACCAATTGTTAGCAGTTGCATTCCAACAAATTACGAGCAATTGGAAAGACTCATCCAAATTATCCTTCCAGAGGTGGTGGTATGCTGTTTGTCACAACCACAGACTAGACACTGTTTTTGTTTATCCCATTTCCCTTGCTACGAAAAGATTACATTTATGGTCTCCTGTCACACGATTTCTGGATAACAGTGCGTTCCATTCATTTGCTCCCACTCCATCTCAGCATGAAGTCCTTCAGCCTCCTTGATATTCCCTTATTGGTATTAATGTTATTTTTATTATGTTTATTGTTAGTGCCCAACCAATTGTATATTTAGACTAAGCTATATCTCTCAATGTGCAAGACAGATTTCTTTATTTCCAGCTGTTTATTATTTCTTCCTTTTATGTATAATTTATGTAAACTTAAACTGGTTCATATGTCATTCCTCCTGTTTTGTTGTATTATGTATTAATGTCTGAAGATTCCTTTAATACATTTGTTTTTTAACTGGAAAGCGCTGCATTACATGGGGCATTCTGTCACTTTACTCAGGGCGATCCCCTGAGAGCTGCAACCGAAAACAATGGAACAATTTGCAGTCATGCCCCAGTTTGCCTCCTCAATAGCAAAGACAAAAACTTTGTATAGTTCAGGCGTTAATACCGCCTTACTGCTCCGAGAACTAATTTCTGAAATTCTCAGTAATGGAGCGAAAGAGCATCGTGAAGTTCATGGGTTGAAACCCCTTACCACACCAAATTCTCCTTTCCAACTTTCGGCATTCAGTGGTCCATTGCTGGCTCTTGGGTGGGGATGACAGACAATAGTGCTTCGTGCAGAACTTGCCCTAGGAGACCATTTCCGCACCTGTTCTCGTTTTAGGGTTTCTGCATGTAATAGTCCATTATTAGCTTTTGAATAAAAGTGGCAGACTGGGAATGAGCAGATTGAAGATGGAATTGAGGTTCAAGTTCCTTAACAAATTTACCACACCTCGATAAAGTTTTTATGTCAGTTTGACATAAACACAGCAACAAGGCCTCCAAACAAGTACAAACCGCCTTCATCAGGTAGATTGGTTTCAGCTGGGACCTCCTGGTGGTGTCAAGTATAGGGCAGCAACACGGAAGGAGCAACCATGAGTCATGTTTAAGGTTTCAGAGATTTCAGGCCTCCTCTTTACACAGTTGGGCCCACGGCTACTGGTAGACCTAACAGGCACATGTATAAAATGTCTTTGCATCCCCGTCTTTTGATGGCCTCTGAAAGGTATGGCTGTGGCTTCCCTGATAGGTAGGAGCTGTTCAAAGGGGACAAAATGCCAGAAGACTTAAAGGCAGGAGTGTCTGACAGGTATGATGTTATTTGCAGATGCCTGTTGATAAGCCATTTCCAAGCCATGTAGGGGATGGCATCTGATTATAACGCTGATGCTTCAAATTGAAGAGATAATATTCAAGCTACAATGGTTCGAGAAGATTATATATAGAAAAGAATAATACATTTACATTCAACAATACATACAAATTAATCACATGGAAACATCACAATTAAAGAAATAAGGAAAAAAAGGAGATTTAAAAGGGGGTTCCCAACACAAAAATTATTTAAAAAATATATTCTTTACTACAAAAGCAAGGTATGAAAATACAATTACAATATCATGGTGCCCACATATTAACACAAAAAACATGATTCATGATATAATATACAGTGTAAGACAACAAAGACAATGGCAAAAAGGAGACACAAATTTAGAAGTAAAAATCCGTCCAATCAAATAGCAAGAACAGAGAATGGCAGTCAATGCTTCCTTGTAACTGTAAGCCAAGAGTGGGTGTCAATGGTGTTTCGACCTATATTATTCTAAGGTCATCATCAAGACAAAGACACATTTCAGGGAGCATCCAAAAGAAGGAATCTGAAACAAAGTAAAGGTTATTTACAAGTGGGTAGGACACCCACAAACTGCTGCTTCAATGAATGGGAGCATAACACAGTGCAAGAGGCATCATACAAAAAAGTCCAAATAAAAACCAACCAAAGTGGTATGTTACAGAATCAGCCACCATTAGGTAAATCCAAAGTGGGGAGTTTTAAATCACTAAGAAGTATCCACTTACAAAAGCCAAACACCAGCAATGTGAGAAAGAAAAGGGAAAGGCATAAATCCCTGATCACCAATTACCGACAAATCACCAGTCAAACTACTTTTATGTTTCTGGAGGAACATTCCGAATTGGAATATATCATGGCAACCTCATCCAAAATGCCTCCAAAATTCGAAACAACACCAAATCAATAAAGTTATTTAGACACAGTCGTCGAGTGCAATCAATGGAAACCCAACTTTTTCCAAAGGTCATAAAACTTACCAAATGAAAGAAGAATAAGGCACAGATCATAAGTTATGTGCAAATTGAAGGATTGGTACAAGATTCCAACTCAGCTCAATGAGGGTTCAGAGCAATGAGTATCTGAACACTATAAAGAAGGGAAAAATATAGTTGATCAAAATTTAAAGAATAAATAAATGTAAGGAATTAAGGCTTCATAGCAAGTAAGCAAGAGCAGCCTTACATTTGGGATGAATCACAAGGAGACAACGTCTCCCTTCCACAGCCATACGTTTAAGCGCGGAACAAATTGCGGCGTCTCTTAAAAGACTACTCACAAATAGAGCTAAACAAAAGACTTGGGTCTGGCTAAAGGGACTGCCATTCCAAAATCAAAAAGAGAATCAGAAATAAAAAAAATAACAAATAATGGAATAATAATATGCGTCAATTAATTAGTATACAAAAGAAAAAGTTAAAGAGTTAGAGGACGGTCAGCGTCGGTATCAGAAAAGCGTTTCCTGACCTGCGTACAGGGTGACACTAATCACGGCAGGAGAGCTAGAAAAAAGACTCCATCAAGCTTCAAACTCAACTGTGTAGGGTATTAGGGCAATGACCCATCTCCAATGGGGCAACTAGATGCCACAATCCCAAAAGATAATGGAAAAAGGCATTTAAAAATAAAGATTAGAAATTAAAGTAATTTAAGGTATAGTCAAGAAAATGCATACCTTTTCTGTAAAAAAACAAATGGATAGCGATATTCCATATATCGTGATCACAAATAAGTGAGAGGCTGATATAAAAAAACTGCAAGGGTGATACAGATAGCAGTCAGGAAATTATAACCTGAAAAGATTCGACAACAGATGTATATATTTCAAAGTATCGGACTCACAGGTTAGAGTTTGTCTTGAAAGGCCAAGTTCCAAATGGATTCTTTTCCTGTGAATGTGTCTAGGCAGTTGCAGTACTTTTTTGTAGGTTGTGCATTGTGCTTGGTCTAAACTTGGAGAACAGACCCCGGGAAAAGCCTGATGTCCGTAGTGCAGTGCAGACAGTAGAGACACCTTCGTCACCTTGAGAATCGATGCAGAATGCGCAATTTTTAGCTTTTTATTAAGGCAAGTAAAACCATATATAATGGCTCCGGCTTCTTATTTCAACACAACTATGTGGGCCTTAGGTTTGGAGGTATCACTAAACCATACCCCCAGGTAATTACACTTTGTTGCTGTTTTGATGGTTCTAACCCTCATGCTAGAAATGTCTTGTTCTTATAGTGGCCAAAAATCTTATCTTGATTATAAGGGAAATTCGCTTCATTATATACATGAAGTCTGGTAAGGGCTTGCTGATTGCCGGCTTTGGTGTAATCCATTACAAAAATGTCGACGGCATATTGCAAGATATGTAAGTTTGACTGGCCCAATTGTGGGGGTATCTAGCAGCTATTCTCCAGGAATCTACCCAAATCTGCTGTGTATATGTTGAAGAGGAGGGGGTGAACAGACATGCCCCTGCTCCAGGCTGCCTTCAATGGTGATTTTGGAGGTGACGGTGTGAGGTCCTGTTCTCACATAGGCCCGCGTGTCAGAATACAGAGAGATGATAGCCCCCAGTAGTTTCGAGGGGATGCCCTACCCATTTAGGTTTCTCCATAACGTACGGCGATCTACCTTTTAGAAAGAGGCACTGTAATCAGTGAAACAGCAGAAGAGTTCAGGCTGGCTCTTTTGAGCGGCTAGATGGCTCAGAATTGCATCAGTTGTAGAAGCGGCCGCTTGGAACCCCACCTGAAAAAATGGCAAGCCTTCATTATCCACGACCCAAGCCTTTATCATGTTGAGTAATGATCGAGCGTAAGCTTTGGCCTCTATGTCTAAGAGGGCTATCAAACAGTAATTACATGGATTTGTCGGTCCCCTTTCTTGAAGATTGGGCACAGGACAGAGTCCCTCTATGCATTTGGAACTTAAGGAGAGGAAGGCTTGATTAAAAAGGGAGTCCCTCAACTTATTAGTCAGACTGTCCCACTTGGGGTGTGAGTCTCTCAAGGGGTAGGTATTGGACTCTGTGATCGCCATTTCTAGCCACTTATCTGTCACCCTCCATTTAATCCTCCTGACTAGTTTATATGCTTCGGCGAGCATGGATTAGCCTACCCCCAGATATTTAACCACCAAGGGGGCATTTGGGCCAAGAGTTAAAGTCAAGAGATTATGATCACTTTCAGGCCTATCAGGGATCTCAAAGTTGATAAAACGACTCGCTAAAGATTCTGACAAGAAAACGTAGTTTATGTTGAGACCCCTTTAATCATGGTGGGTAACTGACAATAAGAAACATGAGCCTTCATTTATTGTTCAGTGGAGATTAATTTGTAGGTTGTCAGAAGGTTGTTTATTTTTGCCTGTTCTTTGGCTGGTCGAAGTTGTCAGTACTCACCAAATCCCTGCCAGCAGAATTTCATGTGTACCAAACTCCAAAAAAAGGTCCTTCAAACCGTCACGGAGATCTTCAGTAGCAGATAGTTTTGATGCTTTGGTCATATTATGGTGGACGTTTATCAATAGCAGTGGGCTTTGTTGGCGGCAGGTTGTTATACCAAAAATTGTTACTACTTGCAAGGCTGGGAAGTTTTGATTGAGGGGCACAACCTCGACCTTGCAAGAATACTTAAAAATATTGAGAGTTCCTGATAGCTGGCTGAAAAAATTGGTGCGTTTTGTAGGCTGAAAAAGCTTATAATAACCAACTAAAACTGACGGAGTAAACGCCCATTGCTCCTGCAGTCAAAGCAGGGCCAGACTGGCAATTCCGGTCACCGGGCAATCCCCTGGTAGGCTGGATGGGGTGGCGGCCGGTTTTGTGACAGGGGGCCTGTTTTGTTGCTGGGGCCGATTTGGACCCTGGCGCGACCGAGCAAACAACAAGCATACAACAACTATCTGCATAAAATGCAGCTGCTGCCTGGTGGTGCTGCACGCACCATCGTGACATGTCCGTGATGGATGTCATGTCATCACCCGATTTTATTTCATTTAGGCTAGCAGCCCTGAGCATATATTATTTATTAAAAATCCACTGGGTGGTGGCTGCACTGCACAGCACCTCCATGCGCGTCTTCAGTCTCCGCATTCGCGTCTGCGCGGCACGTCATTCACCCTTAGGTTGGGGGTCTGGAGTCATTGGACCTGGTGGTGATCATGCGCAAGCGCATTGGGGGTCTCGCAATAAAAAAGTGCGCGTGACTGCGAGGCAGAGGAGGCCAGAGAGTGAGACAACGAGAGGCTGGAGCAGAGCCTGGAGGCCCTGACCCCATAATTTAATTATTTGTGGCCTGCCCGGGCCGTGTCTGTTGGCTGCCACCCGGCACCCACAGGTGAGTAATGATCGGCAATTAAAATGCAATCCTTATCCCACCCTGATCAATTAATTAATGGACAGGCACTGTCTCTGGGGGCGTCGCGAACAGGCCGGAATTAAAAGCAAAAGCCTGGTTAGGACCCGGCCCGGTTCCGCGACCGCAGCGCAGTGGATTTATTCAACGTGACATTAACAGTTGCAGTTTGAGTAACAGAAGGAAGCAGAACGCTTCCCTCTGTTACTCAAAGATCGGGTGAATACGCAGAGGTCTGCCATATTATGCCTCCACCGTGATAGTGCCTAGATGCCTGTGCGTTTTCATGGCGATTTGTTTCACTTTCTAACGAGCCTCGCCTGTAACAAAACATGCCCGGGTCAATAGAAGATCGTGCAGAGTTCACCAAATCTGCTTACATTTTGAATAGCTTCACAATCAGGGGAGACGCATGTTTGTGAGGCTGGACCATAAGAGGGTGGACAGGCCACTGCTCCTGATTGTCAAGGAACAGCCCCACCACTTTCCGACCACAAACAGACTTACATTCTACACTGGCCCTGTGCTGTCAAATAAAAACACACCTTGTTCCAAAATAGTGCTGATGGGGATGAAAAAAGGCGCTCTTGCAAGCTATTCACTCGCAAGGAGGGCACTGTGCCACAACATAGCCACAGGGAGCAGAATTATTATTATGCACACATAATCCTTTCTTCTCACCGCTACAGCATTAGCCCGAGCTGTGGACTCTGTTAGTTTTGTGCACAGGGGTGCTGTGGACTCTGTCAGCGGTGTGCACAGGGTGGCGGTAGACCCTGTCAGCTGTGTGCACAGGGAGGTGGTGGACTCTGTCAGCTGTGTGCAGAGTTGGGGATTGATTTGAACTTTTTCAGCAGTGTGCAGACGAAAGGCTGTGGATTGTCAGCAGTGTGCGGTCGAAGGGCTGTGGATTGTCAGCAGACTGCAGTGGTGAGGCTGTGGATTGTCAGCAATGTGCAGTGGTAGGGCTGTACATTGTCAGCAGTGTGCAGACAAAGGGCTGTGTGTTGTCAGCAGTGTGCAGTGGTGGGGCTGTGGATTGTCAGCAGTGTGCAGTGGTGGGGCTGTACATTGTCAGCAGTGGTGAGGCTGTACATTGTCAGCAGTGTGCAGTGGTCGGGCTGTTTATTGTCAGCAGTGTGCAGTGGGAGGCTGTATAATGACAGCAGTGTGCAGTGGTGGGGCTGTAGATTGTCAGCAGTGTGCAGAGGAAGGGCTGTGGATTGCCAGCAGTGTGCAGTGGTGGGGCTGTGGATTGTCAGCAGTGTACAGACGAAGGGCTTTGGATTGTCCGCCCTAACATCAAACGGTTTACGGCTTTGAAAGTGAATCAGAGTCGGATCCAGGGCAGATTGGGAGCGGTGGGGTGCTGGCAATCATCTCCTCACCGCTGCAGACATGTTATGGCAAAGGGGCAGTGGAGACACCAGCAATAATGGCAGGGAGGGAGGAAAAGATGGAAGGGATGAAGAGATGAAGGTGGGAGGAAGGGATAATTAAAGAAGGAGGGAGAGAGAAAGCGAGGAAAGACTTCTTGAAGGGAAAGATAAATGAAGCATGAGAGTTAAGGGCAAGGGGTTGTCCGTATGGATGACAGGAGTAGGGGATGGGAGAGAAGAAAGGAAGAATACGCGTGGCGAGAGAAGAGCTAGAAAACTGCTTAGGACAGACAGAAGGAAGGGAGTTTGCAAGGGAATGAAGACTGACAAGTGAAGGAAACCAGTGAGAAAGGGAGGGAACAATGACGGAAGAGAAGAAAAAGGGAAAGATGGCGGTAAGAGAATGAATGATTGAGGGAGGAGAAGCGAGAAGCCACAATGTGTCTCGGCTAGAAAAGCCCACAAGGCTTATATCTGAGGTACGAATCTTGGCAAAACCAATACAGCCATTCAGCCTTCTGAGGCCGATACATTGACTCGCTTCAAATTAGTTTATAGCAGCACATTATTTAAAATTCTTAGAAAAGGCAAAACCTACTGCATTACGAGCTATGCAGCCAGGCCAGTTTGTGAGTGAGAGTGAGGTGGCCTGATGGGGGGACCACCTCCATGTGCTTTGTAATGACAAATGTGCTGTAAAATGCACCGTTTTGGTCTGTCTTTTTCCAACCTTTTTGTGGGGGGAGAACCCCCCCCAAATCCTCCTAGTAGTGGTCGGGCTCGCTCGCTACGTGCCAGACGGGGGCTGGTCTAGCAAAATTTGCCAGGGTTGCTTTCAGTTTCCAGTCCGGCCCTGAGTCAAAGTATAATATTTCTGTCCAAATAGGCCAACACAGGTTTGCTGGTTAGGGCTAACCTAAGGCTCGCCACATTCCAGGTTGTAATTGTAAGATTTGGCCCTGACAAAGATGTCTGGGCTTGAGGGCAGCCTTGGAAATGCGATCTGGGAATAGTTTTCTAGGAGCCGCTGTGGGGGGTTGGCCAGCTTGCTCTACCCTTCATGGTTGTTGCTTCTTGTCATGCATCTTGCAGATCTTTATTGTAAGTGCATAAAACTTCTAAGTTGTTGCTGCCTTTGATACTTTCAGGAGCCAGTCAGGGGTTGCGCCCCACTCACCCCTCCGCACGCTCCTGAGTGGCCTTAGGTGCTCCAGGTTCAATAGCACATAAGTATATTTTGGCGATGTGGCTTTAAACGCTCGATGCCAGATTCCTCTATAATCCTTACTTCACCTAGAATTATGTCTCTGAGGCCCTTTCTTGAAAATGTATTTATGGTGGCCTCCGAGGTTCCTTTTTCTGGAATTCGAGCAAACTTTACGGATATTAGGTCAGCTCCTTCAGTGTTGAAATATGTTGAACTATGGGTCGTAAAAGTAGACCTCTTAAGTGTATCATGCTGGCTCTAGTGTAGGTTAGAATACATGCCAATTCACACTGTTCCGTGGCACTTGCATGAGTTGTGTCCCCTGACTGTGGCACACATAGGGGTTGTGAGAATGAAGCCCTAAATTCCCTGGAAAGGCTGCTCCTATGGTCAGGCCATTCTGCCTCTAGCCAATAGGCAAAGCGGTACAAAAGGGGGTGGTGATGGACTGAGCATCAGAACCAATCAAACACTCACACCCAGTCAACAGATCTGGGTTTGATCCATCACCGTTCTTTAGCCCACTCTGCCACCCCAGTTCAAACACCCCCTTTTGTACCGCTTTGTTCGGGCTGGACTGTTCCCATGAGGCACAGGGTCAGACTGATTTGCATATGGCCATGTCTGAAGTGCGAGCAGCAGAGCGCATCGATGAGGCTCGCCCGGCTGACGCACCTCAACTCTGATTCTACGAAACGGCGAACAAGCTTTAATTTGCGCAACTATATACAATGAACTTGAAGTGAGGTTAATGCAGAAATGCTGCTCTGTATTGCAAAATGTTTTTATACTTGCTCTGCTTTGTATTGTAAAGCGCTCTGATACCCTACTCAGGGTCTTGTTCGCGTTAAAGCAATTCTAAAAATAAATAAATAAATAAAATTATGAAAATAAGCCTCTAATGAATGGCTTCCTTGTGGCTCAGCCGGGGGTAAGCATACTGGCATTCAGCAGTCAAAGAGTAGCGCAGGTTTTGCTCTGACAGCCCCTTTGTTAGAATCCCTCCAATCCTGTTTCATCCCCTGCTCCGACATCATGGGTTTGGGTAAGGAGAAGTACAGGTCCTCAAAAGGAGGAAATGAAGACACGCCGGTATAGAGTACAGGAGAGTACCGGCCCATTTACCGCAGTGTTTGGGGTCTAGGGAGGGTGGGATGGGCTGGGGGAGACAGCAACATGTCGTTTGCCGTTATGACTCGCAATCCATGTTACATGCAACTCCCAAATCCCAATTGTGTAAACTCTCCGGCCAATAAAGCCAAGAAGGCCACAGTCTAAATGAACCTCCGCTGTCACTAGTAAACAATAAGAGCCTCACGCTCCGATGTGCTCACTGTTCAGCCCCCCTTGTGGTCACACAAGCCCACAATCATATTTCTTTTTCTGATTCTTCGCCTAAATCCACTCGCACCTCCTCGGCTCCTCCCACACTCATTGTCCCGCAGGATCTCGCTATAAAGGTGGGAAGACAATCCTGTCAACTCAACTCCCAGATCCTAAACGCGGGGGTTAAACGGATTGAGGATGGACCACAGACTGAGGCAAACATTCTACAGAGACAACACCACGATGGTATAATGCAACAAGTTACAAATCAATTCGATAGCGCCAAATGTAACAAAAACAACCGTTTCAGAGCGCTTCACATTTGACTGGCGAGAAAGTCTTTATAAACATGACATTCTAAAAAAGTTCCAGGAGGGGTGTTTGGTGCTCAAATGTCCTGCAGTTGATAGCACGACCCAGGCACAGTGTCATTCATTACCTCTAACCTAGTTTCGAGACCTTGTTATCTCTCGCACCAGTCTCCTCTGGAATCAGTAAATGAGCGGACGAAACGGTGGCTGGCTCAGCCGGTGAACACTCAGTGACTCTAGTCCATTCAAAGTGTCTCCGAAAGCGCAAGCCTTTGTATATGAAAAGTAATAAACGTGTACGCACACGTTTATTTTGAATTTTAGAACAATAAAAATCCAAGTTATTCTTCATCACAAAACAATTAAACATTTACTGATGTGGTGCCATTCCCTACTCTGTTAATAATTTATTTTGCTAATAGAATTATGCGATTGTGTAGTAGTAACGTTTTTTCCATTAATTATGGCTCTGCGAATTACCACATAATCCTTCACCTGCATAATCCTCATATTTTAACAAAAAAACTTGTTTCTAGTCCCTCTAGGTCAAACCGATGAAAAGTTACTAAGAACATGGCCGCCCATGTTCCTAACGTAGTGGAAGGCCCGTCCCAAACGTTGACTGGTCATCGTTTGGTTGCTCATTGCTGCTGTATTTGGTATTGTTAAACTGGCTCTAGTGAAGTAAAATCGTTTAGTTGACGGTATTACCATGTGTTAAGAGGAAAAATAATAAAACAATAGTGTCACAAAATGTGCAGCATTAAGCTGCATCGTTTGTCTTTCCTTGATGCATAGTTTAATCATCCAAGCCGCATAATCTGGTCATCCCCTTTACTGCGAAATTCCAGTGGCCCTGTCTAACTTTTAGGTTGCACACACAGACCTTACATAATGACCTTTAAACAGTGCCCTCTCCGTGGTGGGTGATATGAATCAACAGTATATTCTAATTAATTTGCTTCGAACTGGCCTGAACAAGCATAGCCGCCCCATACCACCTTCTTTTAAACAATAAAATAAATGCACTTCACCCCCACATGCACGCATCTTTTAAGTGCTGGTAAATGAACAGACCCGACTGAAACAGAGCAAAGTGTGCCTCTGTTAGGAGGCTGGTGATTGGGAAGGCAGTCAGTAGTTTACGTCATGGTAGTCACCAGGGAAAACACCAGGCTATTACCTTGAAAAGGGTTCACAAATGGAGCAGCAGTGCAAACTGCTTCTCTGTCAAGCCCTTGCAACACTACAAAGCAGGATGTGTGTCGCTGGAAAGGGCATCATAGGAGAATGTATGCTGCCGAGAGCAGGCAGCGTTTCCCTTGTGGGAGCGAGCACGATAATTGCTACCATATGGCCGCTCGCTCCCGCAAGAGAATCGACAGACGTGCACGCGTTGCCATTGGAAGCAATGCAACGCGTGCACGTTTTTGCCCGCAAAGCTGTGCTGATGACTAAAGGTCTCTTTCCTAAGCAGCGCATGCGCTCTGCGTAGGCGAGACCTAAAAAAGGTCTAGGGGGAAGGCAAACAGTTTAGGGAACTTTAGCCATAAAGGGTCAAGTCCAACAGTCTACATAGATTAAATCTAGACAGAACCTTGCCTGTCGAATAATAGAAACTGAATTATTGATATAGATTAAATCTGCGCAGAAAATTCTGTGTTATTGTGCCTAAAAATGAGCTCCATGCGAACGTCTGAATCAACTGAATCTCATTTTGCAATTTAGAAGAGCCTATCCGAATAGCAAAAGAGATCCATTGTGAATAGAAAATTGGGTGGGTCAGAAGAGGGGATGGGAAAGGGCTGCCCTCTTATTTGCAAATCTCAGTGAGAAGAATCAGTAGATTGTTACTGCACTTGGGAATCGCAAAACATTAAAAAAAGGAGATGCTAACTTATTCCCTGCAACTATTTAATAGCTTACCCTTTGGAAATTGTGTTGGGCAGCCTGGGGTAAAATGGTGAATAGACAGCAGTCCAGGGGACTCCTACATGCTCCCCAATTGCCATCCCAAATTTGAAACATTTTTATTTTTAAAGTACCACCTGTATTTCTTAAGGAACACAGACTGCTTTAAAAGACAAATATTGGATAAACATTTAGGTTTTCTTTCTAAAGGTCGGAGCTACTGGTTTTGCCAGTGCTTTTTGACAATTGAAGGGGAACACCTGCATCAACATGTACGTGCACGGCCATGAATGTTGCGATGTTTTGTCTATTAAGAAAACTCTTTACACACATGTTGTGATTAAGCCTGACGGTGAATTCCGCTCTGATCGCGGAGTTTGCAGTGTTTTCCACACTCCATGTTACGCGGTGCTCACGGTGTTCCAAAAAACTCTGCTCCGCTTAGTGGACTGGAGTTTTTTCCTCGCTCATGTTTGTCAAGGTCAATTTGGCCAGTGGGAGCGAGGAAAATCCGCCTCCTAGCGAGATTTTTTCTTGTTCGCGATCATCAACGTCAAGTTGGCGAGCGCAAGTGTGGAAAATCAACCTCCTGGCGAGATTTCTGAACGCGGGCGGTCGGATTTCTCATTACGGGTGGTCGCATATGCTCGCGACCGCTCCCCTTGAGAAACCGTCCATTAGAGTTGAGAAAGCTGCCGTTCGAGTAAACAATCTACTCGAGCGGCAGAAAGAAAGCAGCGCCGGCTTGCGCTGTGCATGGTGCTGTTTGCGATGATTGCACAGTGCGGACAAACACCCGACCCTGAAAATCATCGAGAACAGCATTTATCTAATGCACTCTGCTGTCTTCGGAACTCCTCGTAGAGCGTCATTTTTTTTTGCACTCCGCAAACTCCGCCCTGGCTCGCATGTGATGCATGTGCATATGTGCATCATAACAAATGTGTATGCATGCATTCTGACTCACCTAACTATTTTTAATTTACCGGTCTGATATTGAGGACGGACATGTAAGAAAAGTAAATTAAAACATTTTAAAAAGGGGAATCAAGAGTGTGTGAAGAGCAAAAAAGAAAGTGCAGCCCAGCAGCACTTTGCTGCTTTTGGCCCTCGTAAAAATAAATAAATAAATAAATAAATAACATTACAAATTTCACAGAGAGAGTGGGATTGGGAGTGGTAGAGATAGCAGGACAGGGAGCCTTGGGGAGCAAGGTGAAGGACTAAGTGAAAAGAGATGTGCGCTTGGAAAGCAGACCAAAAAACATGTAAGGAGAGCAAGAAACGTGCACTCACATGGAGTTTTGAATGCACAGTAATGGAAGCAATGGCAAAGCCGAGAGAGGGGAGTGCTCGACAGGCGAGAACGAAGCAATGACTTGGGAATGGGGCAGGTTGGGAATCTGAAGGAATTAATTACTCAGAGAGGGAGCCACTAACTGTGGTTGTAAGAAGCAATATCTAAGGCGAAGGAAGCAGTGATTGATGGTTAGGAGATAAAAAGAAGCAATGATTCGTGAATGTGTTCAATGACGGGGGCGTGGTAAAGGAAGCAGGAACCAATGACAGGAAGATTTGAGAGCATACACCGGAGCCTCATTTTGTCTTAACTGGGACCTGCCCCATCAGCATCTCCTGCAGCTCCTCAGAAGTGCAGGACTTTTATATTGCCGTTCCATCTTGTCCTATGAGCAAAGGATATTTTTGCACATAAAACAAGTAGAACTGACAGTAGAAAAAATACAATTGAAATAAAACGATGCAGGTTGGATAGAAACGAAGCAGTGCCCCTTAAAGAGAGGCTCTATGGCACCAACTCATATTGACCTGCCTTTTTGTTCTTAGTTCATTTTTAGGTCTCGGCTCGAAGGCTGCGCTTGCGCAGTCTCGATCCGAGATTTAATGACTTGGAGAAGAGGGGCTTGAACCCGCCCCTCTTCTCCCCTGTTCTCCATTGGCTGGCCTCTTCAATGCTGGCCAGCCATTGGAGAAGAGGTCCCGTCACTCCGATCAGGCCCCGTCCTTTTCGGATCGGGGGGCGTGTTTTTTGCAGAAAGTCTAATTATCTCCTCCAGCCAATGGCAAGAGGAGATAACAGCAAAACACGCCCCGAATCCGAAAAGGACGCTGCGTTTCTCCGAGGCATTTCTGCTCTGCCTCGGAGAAAGGCGGTGGTGTGCTTGTTCCACATGTCCTGTCGATGTGTTGAATGAACCCTGCGTGAGCCTTTGCGTCGGCTCCCTCTGAGTAGCCGGCCCACTCGATATTGGCGTATTGGTAAATCCAGCATTTCGTCATAAAAACGGGGAGCAGCAGATGTGTTTATCCCACTAGCCCCCCGTTTTACCATGCTACTGTTCACAGCGGAACTCGGGATTATATGATTTGCCTTTCACTCTGACCTGTTTTTCCGCCGGATTCTGCAGTATTTCTTTTATGTTCATGCCGACCGGCGCGCTGCCTAATTGGCTGATTACAGAGCTTTTCTCCTTTTACCCTTGGACGAGTCCCGCCCCCTGCCTGTCCGCCATCGCACGAGCAGACACTGCAGCTCCATCACCGGTAGCAAAGATGGTGGCGTTCTGGAGACAGGCCGGACTCAGGTACAGAGGATGGGGTGTTCCCGGACCAGAGATTGCCCTGAAATGTTTGGGGCTTTTAAATTGAGGGGTGGGGTGCTCCATGAGTATTTGCCTTTTGGCTCAGGTACAGGGGTCGTTGGAGGTGTTGTGTTAGCGTTTGGATCCAGACAAATCTCAGTGTTTGCTACAGACATGCTGGTCTGAGATACGTACTAACCGGGTTCAGTTGGCGATCGATTTCCGGTGGACGTTTACTTACATTTCCTGGTTGAATTACCCGGAGTGGGGCAGTTCGGGATTCAGATCGCTAGTGGTGGTAAGGAGACATGGTATAGTTGCCGCAGAGAGCTGTCTGTTTTCCAAGTCATATACGTTCTCAGCGGTGCACTTTTTATTATTCTGGTGTGACAGTTAGCCAGCCGCCTACTACCTAGTTTTACCAAATTAGAGCTATTGGCATTGCTCATGACATTATTTTTGTTTATGTTTTTGTTTTTAAAACATTTAAAGAAACGGCATTGTCATGAGCAATGCCAATAGCTCTAACTTTAACAATGCAGAGACCGTTGCATTGTAAATGCTTGTATAAATGTTTGTGGTGAGTACAGTACACCAGTCGCTTCGACCGCTTCTTTCCAGTAAAGAGTTAACAGAAGAGAGCCCACTGCTGGTTAGCCTTCCAAAAATACATCTTCAACTATTTGGGCGTCTAAGAACTTCTTCATTTAAATCTCACTTGTCAGGTATGTCTTTTTAATGTATTTTATAAGCCTTTGTAAAAAAGAGTTTCGTGGACTGTTTCCAAGTTTCACTCTATATTGCTTCAAATCCGCAGCTGACTAGTCACACAAAGGAGAGTATAAATGACATTTTATTTAGCAGACTGAATCAACATTAAAAACATACGGTAAACAAAGAAGCAAACCATATTTCAACATTTCTGTTGGTTTTACTTCATTGATATTTCTTATAAGGCTTTGTTTGCTGTGGTGTGTCCTGGTTGGGGTTGTTATGTGGCTCTTCTGTGCAAAGTTGAATAGAAGCAACACAAGCAAATATCTAAGCCTGGAAAGCAATCACTCTTGTGCAAGCAACATAAATATATTGATCCATTGTAATAAAACAAACAACTACAACAATAGCTAGGGGTGGATAACCCAGGTTTAAATTTCTTAATACCACTTTGGGACATTTATGAAGCTAGGAATCTGATGCACTGTCCAATTTTCTTTGTATTTGTGGATGTCAGTTTTAATGTGTCATGGATTGTTTTGGGTACTTTGGCTTGCGCCTCATTACTCCGTTACCAGTAGCCTGCATTGTGATGGGTGATGCACTGAACTTTGCATCAAACCATTATACGGTGCTTTGTTTCTCTTGTCAAGGCTTCAAACTGTTCAACAGATGGTCAGGTAGGTGGTATAGTACTTCACCAGTGCATGTATGGAAGGCTCTTATTCTAATTGGGAGTATATTCCAGGACATATATGTCTGTACTGAACTCCCACCTAGGCAGGTTTGTTTGATAAGTGGGGTTTATCAGTGGTGGAGTGCATTGCCATAGTCGGGCCGGCTTGTAACGAGGTCTTGGGTGACAGTCCTTCTTGTTTCCATGGGGATCCATTTGAAGATCTTTCGTAGCATGCGGAGGGTGTTGAAGCAGGAGGAGGAGATGGCGTTGACTTGCTTGGTCATAGTGAGAGATTAGTCCAGGACGAACCCTAGGTTGCGTGCGTGGTCGGTGGGTGTCGGTGCTGTGCCCAGGGTGGCGGGCCACCAGGAGTCGTTCCAGGCGGAGGGGGGTGGTCCAAGGATGAGGACCTCCGTCTTGTCTGTGTTCAGTTTCAGGCGGCTGATCTTCATCCATTTGGTGATGGCTCTCATTCCTTCTTGGAAGTTGGATTTGGCGGTGATTGGGTTTCTGGTCAGGGAGAGGATCAGCTGGGTGTCAGCTGGGTGTGATATGCCATTCCCAGAGAAACAATAAGGACACAGTTAGACGTCTGTCTCTGTTCTCCTCACTGTATGGGGCTGGCTCTTTATGTAGTGCTCCAAAAGGAGGTACACTGTGTAAAGAGTACAGGCAAACCCCAAATAATTTATTTGCAGAGCCATAAATGACACCCTAAATGCTCTCTTTTGTGGTAGTGTGGGCGAGCAGTTAAGCACATCAGAGGGTAGTGCTAAGCATTTATTGCACACACACAAAAGTAGTAAATGAGACACACAATAAAGAAATCCGACACCAATTTATAAAAATAACACATACTTTTATACGAATTTAGATACTAAGTTCATTATAATCAGGTAAATCCTTTTTGAGTTATTAATTTTTACAGTTTTCAAATGTTGCCACAGTGCAATCTTTGGAAGCAGTAATGTTATCCTATGGGCGGAAAATGTGTAGGGCATTCAGGCAACTTACAGGACTTTTATCCATGACTTAAGGTGGGCAAGGTCCAAGGTCACACCAACAGGTCACCTTGGGAGACTCTGAGGCATCCGGGTGCAGAGGTGTGTCATAATTAGAGGATACAATCACTTCGGCCTTGAACATCTTTGCACCTCTCTCAAGGATTCAGAACAGGCCCTTTTTAGAACAGCGGCTCTGGGAGGTGGGTGTCAGGGGCAAGGCTCTGGAATGGTTCAAGAATTATCTAATGAACCAAACAACTTCAGTCCAAATAGGCACCCTATCCTCCCGCAGGCGGGCGGTAAGCATGGGAGTTCTTCAGGGTTCTGTCGTACGCCGACGACACACAGCTATTAATCACCTTAGGCCCTGACCCCTTCAACACAAAGGCCCGGTTTAAAAACTGTATGATCCATGTTGATAATTGGATGTGTACCAATCACCTCCAACTAAATGGAAGCAAGACTGAGATCATCCTCTTTGGCAAGGTGGATAAACACTGGTCTAGTGATTGGTTGCCACAGAAACTGGGCCCGTGTCCATCCCCCAAATCAGTGGTGCGTAATCTTGGAGTGATCATGCACACTCAGTTGTAGATGAAAAACCATGTCAACCAGGTAATCGGCATTTGCTATGGCTTATTGTGTAAATTACGCAAAATCTTTCAATGGCTTCCTATTGAATCCAGGAAACCACTGGTCCAGGGACTCATCATGAGTCGCATTGACTATGGCAATGCCCTGTTGGCCTCCATAAACAAAGAACTCCACTCTAAACTTCAAGTCTTGCAAAATACCGTGGCCAGACGAATATTAAACCTCCCTGCAAGAGCTCATTCTGCGCCCAGTCTGAGATCCCTCCACTGGCTCCCTATCAAGAAGCGTTGTCTTTTTAAAATACTCTGTCTAGTGAATAAGAGTATTTATGGAGACGGGCCAAGGTACCTGGCCAAGAAACTTGTCTGGTATCAACCTAGTAGGACACTCAGATCTAGTTCTAAATGTCTTCTCACTCCTCGCAGAGTCCGTACCGCCAGAAATGGCGGATGATCTTTCTCCTTTCTCACTCCTGTCTTCTGGAACATGCTACTGCCCCATCTCCCCGCCAACACGGATCACAAGTCCTTTCGTAGGGAATTAAAACTTGGCTTCTCGATCATCTTTAACTCTGCATTTCCGACTGTCAGTTTTCATGGAGTCCTCGCTAGCGCCATGAGACCCTATGGTGATATGTGCGCTTAACAAATGCCTTTGACTTGACTTGACTTGACTTGACTTGATAACATCGGGTGTCCCATTCACTTCAATGGGAAACAGTCCAGTGAGAAAGAGAATGCAAGCTGGGACCTAAGGACCAGCCATGGGGAACCCACAGGGGGCTCACCTCTTGAGATGCTCGGGCATGTAGGGACACACTGTCGGACCACATTACCTTGGGCTGCAGGGCTCAGGTGCAATGGTGTCTTTTAGCATTGGGTTCGGTGCTGGAGTTTTTCACAGTTGGAGGGGACCTGCAGGAAGAGGCTGCAGACGGCAACTGCAAATCCAGTCTGGCCAGACCCAAGGATGGGCTCCACTCTTGTAGGTCTCAGTACTCCTTGGGCCCCGTCACCTGACTTGGACTCGGGCTGTATGGTACGGGAGCAGAAACACTTGGAGGTGTCAGGTGGCGGCATCCAGATGCTCACTTCTTTGTCTCTGGCTCTACAGGAGGGGCCACAGACAACAGCAGGCCACTTTCAGTGTGGATCTCACTATCCCTGAAGTCCCTTGATGTGCAGGTTGGTTTTTCTCAGCGTTGATATCTGCTCTAGATACAACAAGCCTTGGCTGCTGCAAGGAGTCTGGTACCCCAGGTATGGGTACTATGTGGCTCTGGTCGGTCCTGGCATCCCCATACTTGAAGGGAGGATGGACCTTGCTTCTTTGGAAGCTGCGGTTGCAGGGGATTAGCTCCTCTACTCCAGTGGAGTTTCTTTGGCGAAGCACTGGCAGCCCTCTGGGTTTCTTGGAGTCTGCACAGTGGCAGGATGAGTCGGGTGCTCTGTGAGGGTCGGGTGCAGCAGGCAGGCTATTAGGGTTGGCGCCAAGTGAGCCGTACTCCTCTGTTGTCAGGTCAGCAGTCTTCTATGAACACTCCTTCTTTGTGACCATTGTAATCTGAAGTCTTGGTATCAGGGGTCCCCTAAATACTCAATTTAGGGGTATTACGGAGAAAGAGGGGTAGAAGCCAATGGGCTTCTTACCCCTCGTGTCACTATACCCCCTAGATGACCATTTCCATTTTGGGAGTAGGCATCACCTTGTCCCAGAATTCCTAGTTCCACCACTCACACAATGGTGAAATTCCTAATTTGTGTTCAAGCTGGTCACTCTAGAGGTGTGTTCAGCCTGGCAGTGCGCCACGCCTCCTGATAGCAAATGTTCCCACCTATCCTGATATCAGACGGGCCGAGGGCAGGGGGTGGCTCCTCACCCCCCTGAGGAAGCCTTGGGTCGCATATCAAAAGTGGGAAAGACCTTTGAAGCTTCCTGCCTTGATATGCTGATTTACCAGCCTTTCTAGAGGAGGAGGTGTAAAACACCTCTCTCAAGAGCAGGCATTGTTTCTGTCCTCTGAGAGTGAGGCTTTCACCTCCTAGGTGGTCAGAATCTCATCTGTGGTGGCAGGCTGGACTGAACCGGTAAGCCAGCAGTCCCAAGGGGATGTGAATGAGGGGTGTATCAGGGGTGGAAGGATTACGTGCCACTTTCTAGAACTTTCCACCCCCACATAAAAATCGCTGTACAAGGGTGAGACTTTGAGAAGATAAGGATTAAAGGAACTCTTATGGATGAACCTCTGTCTGGTGTAGTTGGATACTGTTGACTTATACTGACGTAGGGGCTGGTTACAACTATGGCGGTCCTATGAACCACTATAGCCACATTGGCTGTGCAGATACTGCCGCACTGGTCGTCCAACCACCCTATTATGAGTTTGGCTGTTGGACAGCTGCATTCACCGGGAATCCCAGGAGCAGCGGTCTGAGGCTAGCAATATGCTTGGCTGTGGCGCTGCGGCACCGCCAAGCATATTATACATTTCCTCACCGCCACAGATTTCATGGTGATGAGCCTGCCATGAAAAGTGTGGCAGTGAGAAACAAAAGGAGAGTCTACAGGGTTCCCTGTTGCCTCACGGCCAGGGGATGCATGCAAGGGGGTGGCATGGTGTGAATCTCTGTATGCATGCACACCCAGTTCCTGCACGGCAAGGACTTAACAGTCCATGCTGTGTAAGAACGCACTGTTGTGGTCCCATGGCGCTGCCTTTCTAAGGCTCACATACAAGCCTTTGAAAGGCACCTCCGTTGGTGAGCTGCCACAGGACCGCCCAACCCATATTTCAGTCAGGTTTGGCCGCCTTGGAGCTGGCATGGCAGCCCGCTCCAAGTCCGCCAAATATCTAATCAGGCTCTTAGACTCTGTGGGACTACATCTATCGAACTAGTTGCACAGGCCTCCCACATCCTCCAGAGGACAATTGAAGGTGATTTTGCGGCACTTCTTTGTCAAGTATGGGTGGGCGGAGTTGGCAGAGTGCCACTACGAAGAATTCCATGGAGTTGCCCTAACTATGCATGCAGGCAGCAGATCTGGAGCCTAAAAACTCTGTGGAATTCTGCTCCGCCCTAACTATGCATGCAGGCAGCAGACCTGGAGGGTTCCTGACCCCCATACTGCCACCTGCTTAATGGCTTACCTGGATCTGGCGTTCTCCATGCGCACACATGCGCAGTCCTCCCAAGTCGTATAGCATAGGTGTTCTGCACCACCGAGGAGTGGACAAGGAGACAGCCAAGAGGAGTACAGCTCACTTACGGGGAACAACAGATCCAGGAAGGACTCCTTGTTTTCTCTTTCTAAGGGTGGGCGGCATGGGCAAACTCCGCCATGCTACAGAATCAGAGTTTTTGCTGAAGTCTGCGTTCCCATTTGGCAAAACTCCACGGGAGGAGCGGAGTTCACCACCCACCCTTAGTATGGCCATAGGGTCTGAGGAGTGTAAGTAGGGGGTATAATCGTCCTTGAGGGACACAGGTTGCTGGTGAGGATGCCACGGACCAGGGACACTACCAGGAACCCAAACAGGAGAGTAGGCCCTGGTTGCTGCAAAGGAGCATTGAACAGCATGCTGTGAGTTGATAAGAGGCAAGAGGACAATTCATGGACACTCCCTCATCAGAGGGAGAGCTGGTAAAAATGTACTACCAGACAACCAGTAAAACACTTTAGAGGCCACAAGGTCTGAAGCTGGGACTCCTGGTGGCTGGAGAATGCTGCCAAAAGTGAAATGCACCAAATCACATCCAAATCGGCCCATCAGGCCTGGAGAAGAGTGCCTCTGTTTGTTTGAGCCTGTTATGCTGCTCCTGCAGCCACAGCCCACCCACAACTCCCTCCTGATAGACCGCTGGGGAGCAGGATGAGCTCCTCCTTCTGCACACAGAATGCAGATAATCTTGCCGCAGTGCCAGAGGGCTGCTGCATCATTTGCCTCTACTAACCTATCAGCAGCCGGCCCACAAGTGCATCTTTTTCAAACAGAATTGGAATCCCGATGTGGATTGCCTGGGTGCTACTGCGATTGACAGGATGCCTTCTACTTCTGAAAGGCTCCCCTGCTTCATTCCCCACTCTATGGCCCTCTTCTCACCCAGTCCCTGACGACATTGTGTTTCCACGTAGTATTGCCCCGATCGGGCCGTTGTGGTGAGAGTGATTGACTGGGCTGCAGGAACACTTCTGAGAGTGATTGTAAGTTGGTCAAGAATCTGCATGATTCCCCCATGCTTTGCAGAACTGGACTGGTGCCAGAAAGCACATCGTGGAATCCTATGATTGAACAACTATTGCCTGCTTCTGCTCCGCATCCTGCAAGTGGTGGCTAAACCTATATTTGTTGACTGCCTCCCAATTCATCCTTGTACCTACCCCCACCTTCTTCCCTTGGACCCTGACTAAGTGTGACACCAGCCGCTCACAGCCTAGTATCAGGGTGTGGGTTGTTCATCTCCAACCCATGGGCGTAGGGCAGTCAGGGTTAGTGAAGGGTAGAGGGAGACTTGGGCCATGAGATCTGCATTGCGGTATCAATTCACCTGCCGGATGTCAGTTACACTGCATTACAGTGCAGTTGCATGTGTGTGTGTGTGTGTGTGCATGTGTGCGTGTGTGTGCGTTCCATGTGGACCTGGGATTGTGCCTCATTTCCAGGGAGGTACTGAATTGGCAACTCTTTGTTGTGTGTGACCACAACTGGTTGGTGCAACTCGGAACAACATGCTCCAGACATTGTGCCTCATTTTCAGGGAGGTACTGAGCTTGAGTCTCTTCATTGTGTGTGACCGGAATTGTCTGGTGCGACTCGTATCATCGCACACCTGATGCTATGCCTGGTTTCTCTGTTTGCTACTCTGATGTAGGTGTTTCTGACCGAGGGCCTCCTTCGTCCGAGAGGCTCGCCTGCTTCATTCCTCATTCATCGATTGTTCGTTTTGGGCCCTCAGTGCAGCAGACCAAATGCCCTCTAGTCACCCGGTTCACAATCACCTTCACCACCCTGGATCAGGCCGGGGTGGTGAAGGTGATTGACTAAGCTGAAGTAATGCTTCAGAGAGCGATCAGACTGCGTGACCCCCCACCCCCTCTGCTTCGCAGAACTGGGCTGATGCCAGAATGCACATTGTGGAATTCTTTGATTGATCGACTATCGCCCTCAGCCCACTTTTGCCTAACAAGTTGATTCCTTGCCAAAATAATACTACGTTTGACATTGGTTTTACCAGCAGCCCTGGCCTACGGTGCCACATAAAAGTGTTGTAATTATCTGTGCGCACACATATCTGATATCGTTGTGATCTGGAGTGCACCCTATGCTGTATGGTATTGAATTATAATAATTGCCATAGTTGAGCTTCAGGCAGTTGTCCTTCATCAAGTTGGCAATGCCTATCATGGAAGTTGGTCTTGGTGTTGGCGGTGTCTTTGGAGAAGGAGATGATGAGTTGTTTGTCATCAGCATAGGATATGATAATGAGTTTGTGGCCTTTAGCAATGCTGGCCAAGGGTGTCATATAAGTGTTGAAGAGGGTGGGGGTTGAACGAGAAAAGGGGAGGGTAACTTTTTGCGTTATCCCTATTAGGAAAGAGCGATCCATGTGAGAGCAGCTCTTTGGATGCATATGATGTGCAGCCTTGCGATGAGTGTGTGGAGGAAGACCACATCAAAGGCTGCCGGGAGGGCGAGAAGGATCAGAGCCAAAGTCTCTCCTCGGTCGAGTAGGGCTTGGATGTCATCGGAAGCTACAATGAAGGCTGTTTTGGTGCTGTGGTTGGTGCAGAATTCTTATTTGATGGAGTTGAGTAGGATATTCCATTCCAGATGTGAGGGGAGTTGTTAGTTGATGGCTTTTTATAATACTTTGGCTGGGAACAGAAGCAAGGTCTGCTGATGGTTTCTTTAGAAAGGCGTATACTTCTGCATGTTTCCAGTCCTAAGGGAAGGCAGATGTGATAATTGAGGTGTTTAACTAGGTGGTGATTACGCAACTGATTCTGGCTTCCCATAGGTTTAAAATGTGGTGAGGGCATGCCTTGGCCCCTGAGCGAACTGTGTTCATGAGTGAGGTGCTGTCCTGTTGGGCGAGCTGGCTCATTTTGATTAGTCAGATGTCTGTGATGGTAGCAAGGTCTTTGTGTTACATGAAGAAGTCAGTGGCCTTGGGCTAGGGTTTTAAGTTTATGTATATGTTGGCGATCTTGTCATGGAACACGTTTGCAAGGTTGACGCACAGTTATTGTGAGGGGCTAATTTTGTTTGTTGCAGATAATGGATTGAAGAATTCTTTGGCGATGTTAAAGACTTCTTTGCTACTATTGGAGCTTGATTTGATGCGTGAGGCTAAGGCTTTCTTCTTAGATTAACTAAAGTGTCTGTGGTGGAGGTTGAGGGCGGTCTTGAAGTCGGTCTTGTCGGTCATGTCCTTGCTGGTGGGCCTTCTCATTTCTATTTGCTTACAGTGTTGTTTAGTGGTTCCATCTAGCCTGCTTGGTGGATCTTTTATGGGTGTTCTTGCCAATGAGAGTGATGCTGCCACTGCAGTTGGTTATCCAATTATTGAAGTTTGTGATGTTCTGGTCTAAGTTGTTGAAGGAGATGGAGTGGTTAGGGTTGAGTACATTGATCCATGTGTCCTTTGAGACTTTGCTCCAACTGCGGTGGGGGGCATTGTGTAGACTGGGGGTGGAGGTCCTGAGCTGGTGATGTTGAAGTGGACGATGGAGTGGTTGGTCCAGGTAAGTTATGTGGTGTGGCTGTACCTGATGCGGTCCCTTGAGGTGAAGATGGCGTCTAGCATGTGGCCTGTGGTGTGTGTGGGGCCGTGGGCAATACGGGTGAGTCCGATTTTGTTGACGCTGTTGAGGAGACTGGTAGTATTGATGTCATTGTGGTCATCTAGATGGAAATTGAAGTCGCTGAGGAAAATGTAGTTATTGGAGTCTATGGCGACAGGGGGGATGAAGTTAGCAATGAAGTTGCAGAAGGCTGGACGTGACCCTGGGGGATGGTAGGCGAGGGTGCCCCTGATGGTGGCTTTTTCCGCCTGTTTGGAGTCGGACGATTAGGTGTTCCATGGCTGGGGTGATGTCATCATTTGTGGTGACCCTGATGCTACGATCCCTCGTTCTCCTTGAAGTACAGCTCCGCGTCTGCTCGGATCTTACAGGCTACCTCTCTGTCCTTTAGGCCCTATGGACTCAGTCTCCAATCCTGCCAGCATCTACTCATTCCCCCTCCCACGGTCAACCACAGAGGTGAGTGACCAGACATGCCTTTCGCTATGTAGTCTGCCCTTTCCACTGTTTCTACCTCTCCTGCTGGTGCAACTAGATAATGTAGTTGTGAGAAAACTCTATAGGCTCCCGAAAAGAAGGAATAGGCACAGTCCACTGGGTGCATCCGATGCCAGAGATCGGCCAGGCCCAGGGTGGTCAGAAACTCAGGTAGTGGAGTAGGCTTATGTGATCCTGTGGTAATGCTTGTGCGGTCTACCTGTGGGTCCACCACATCATTAAAGTCACCTCCAATTATGTGTGGAGAGTGTCCGGACTCAAGAAGAATCTCAGCCACTCTGTCTAGAGCCTGAGCATGTAAGTGCGGGGGAGCATAGACCCTGATTAGTGTGTGTTCTCTGACCCCAAGTCCAGAGCACTGCAACAAATGTGCCCTAAAGATTCGTCCAGATTTTACTCGTTTGAAAGGGAGGTGTTTTTTTATTAGTATGGTAACACCCCTAGATCCCGAAGAAAATCCAGCATGCCCAAGTGTGATGTATGTCCCACTTCCCAGTAAGGCACAGTGTGTTCCCATCAGGTGTGTTTCCTGCAGGAGGATTATATCCTGTTTGACTCTTCTGAAATACCTTGTGACTAAACCCCTCTTAACGTTGTTTCCTAGTCCATTGACTTTCCACGTCAACCCAGAATACCCTGCCTCACCCATTGGTCATATCTAAGTGTTCTTCTGTGAACTCTAGAACTAGCCTCAAGTCGACTCAGCCCGCCCATGCTCCCCGCCCACGCTGCAGGTATCCCATTGACTGGCCACAAACAAAAAACATTGCTACATGCAAAGAAATATATCTCAAAACTCCTAACAAACCCCCTTCTCTCTCCCACTTCCCACGCCCATCCCTCACTTAGTCAATAGAACTAAAAATGGTGTAGGCAAAGTTGGAGAGGTCTGTATCAAGATTAATTGTTTATGAACAAACCAAAGAAAAAGATATTAACACACTACCAGTCTTGTCACCCCTAAGGCTTAACGTAATAATGTATTTGGGCCTTTATTGCCCTCGTACTGAAACTGGTTGGTGACCTCTGGACTCGATGTTTCCATCTGGTTTAAATTTCTGAGAAGCGGGTGATTGCTATCCTCATCTGCAGAATTGTCCTTATCTGTTAAATCAGAGGTGGTCTGTTTCCGATCCCTGGTTTGTTTCTTTCTAGTTCTAACCTGGGTTGGATCTTCCTCAGATTCTGAGAGTTAGATTCCCCTATCTGTTCCGGGCACCGGGCGGAGGGGTGTCCCCCTACGTGTTCCTTGTGTCATGACAGGAATTTGTCTTCTCTTCTCCGTACGTTGCTTGGGGAACGATCCCTTGAGAGTTTCTCTGTTTGGCGTCCCCGGTGAACTCGATGCTCATCTTAAGGGGGTATGCTCTCCAATCCAGGACCATACCTCCTCCAGTGCCTGAAAAAAGTGGGAGCTACCTCAGAAGATGACCTTGTGCTTCACCGGGAAAAGTAACATATATTGGATTCGTAGAGCTCTTAGTTTCGCCTTGACTGAGTCAAATGTTCGACGCATCTTTTGTACCTCCCGGGAGTAATCAGGTAATACCATTATCTTGGTGTTAGTATGTTTAACTTCCCCAATTTGTCTCATTTCCCAAAGGGTTGAGTCACGGTCTTGGAAAATAAGGAATCGAGCAATCAGAGGCTGCGAGGGAGCTCCGGGTGGAGATCGTATGCTAGGCATCCTATGGGCCCGCTCAATGAAGAAGCAAGGAGAGAATTGCGTGGCCGTAAGGGAGTCTCTAAGCCAGGTTATCCGAAAGGAGCCCAGATCTGTGCCCTCTATTCCCCTTGGGAGCCTATGAAGCGTATGTTATTTCTGCGGGCTCTATTTTCAGCGTCGTCCACCTTCCAGGACACTTCCTTCAGGGCTGCAGTTAGGCCAGACACTTCTTTATGCAGGGTGTGGGATACATCTACCACTTCAGAGATGCGATTTTTGATTTGACTGACTCTCTCTGACACATTCTGGATGTCCTGCCGCATCAATGTCAACTCAGACCGTATCTCTGCCATTTTCCCCTCCAAAACTTCCCTGGAGGCATGTATCACTTGGAGGAGTGCTGCGTTATCAGGCAGGGCGGTGGCCTCTCCTTCTGCCTCCGTTGTCGGAGATAGCACTTGAGCATATCTGTCCATCTTCCCCTGTTTTGACAGCCTGCGGTCTTTATCCCTAGCCATCGCAGGGTTGTGCGAGTGAGTCTGTATAGGAACACACTTTCCTGCGGTCTTTTTCTCTCTTTGTGTATCAATGTGTCCCCTGGAGAGGAATCAATGTGGTTGGATTTGTCCGCCACTGCTAGATTAGGTCTTCCAGACTTGCTACCCCTTGCTTGCTTGTCTCCCCTGTCTATGCCCTCCTCCGTCCAGCCGCAGCACATGTGTGCGAGTGTTCAGTTGGGCTTGGGGTAATTAGCTCAGTCTTAGAGGGGCTAGGGTAGTTCTCTCTTCCCTATCCCGCAGCAACCCGCAGAAGATTTTTCTTTCGTTGCGAGTTGCCTTATGTCCTCTCTCCCAATTTGCCCCACATATCCTCCTGTGGTCCAGTGACTGGGAGTTGTTTTCCACTAGGCCTCTGAGGTGCCCGTTGTAGGAGAGTAGGGTCTGCTTTCTATGTTCACCCCCACTTTTTGCTTTTGCTTCACTGGTTTTCGACTTAGATGTGGCTGTGGGCCTGCCAATCAGACCCACAGCCCAGCTGTTCTCTCTAAATTCATGCTATGTACTTTAGGTGCATCACCCAATTGGTAAGGATCACCTTATTGGCCCCTGTATAGTGTACCTTAGGTACCCAGGGCATAGGTGTACCCTAGGCCTACCAGGGGCTGCAGCATGTATTATGCCACCCCTGGCTGGCCTTCCATTATGACACAACTGGCTGATCACTCAGCTGGGGCAAGGTTGTGTAATCACCCCTTGCTTAGGTGTAGTATTCCTATACCTACCTTATATATAGACACATGTGTACCTATCAGCCACTCCTATGGCAGGCCTTAACAATCCTGGAGGCAGAGTGCTTGGTAACATGTGAGATGGTGCTCTAGCATGAGCTGAGCCTGTCTGCAGCTTTCGGAACCATGTCCTTATAGCTGTTCTATGGTATAGCCTACCATATACTCTTAAAGTACCTTATAATCTTAAACGGTTATGGTAACTATGGTTTGGCTTTATCAAAACATGTCGTGTAAGGTGTCTAACACTTTGGAATAATACCCTCATGCCATTTCTGGCAATGAGGATATTATTCCTCCCTTCTAGAGGGAGAAGACATGTTGAAACCTACTTACCCGGTTAAAGTTAACCAGAGCCCCAGCATCACAAAATGGATGCTGCTGCCACAGACACAAGTCTGACCTCCTGCTGCTGGAAGTCCTTCCAGCGAGGGAGGCTTGGACAATAGGTTTCCTGCCTTGGGAGGTGCGAGCACCACCCCAGACAGGACTTAGTGTATTGGGCCAGGGAGGGATGAAAGAAACTAGACACTGCCTGGGGCACACAAGGTGTCCCATGCATAGTCCAGTTCAAACCGGCGCTGGGGCACTCCAGCCCCAGCTCTGGCGCGAAACTAGACAAAGGAAAGGGGGTGTAACCACTCCCCTTCCTGGTCCCACCCATAGGAGGGACCTTGCAGGTTGCCCAGCCCACTAGCCCAGTATATCAGTAGGTAGCTGAGCCCTGCAAAATTAGATTATCCTGAATCTGCAACTTGAACAGAAACTCTGGACCTTCGACATTCGACCTCAGGAAGAAGACTGAAGAATCTCCCTTGTGGCCAAGGAGTGACCACCCTGGGCAACCAGGCACCATCCAGCGACCGCTGCTTGCTTTGCGACTGATCCTACGAGGGACGACTGCAGAGACTGACCAGCGCCAAGACTTCCAGACACCTCTGAACCAGATCCACCTCTACAGCAAAGCTGAGACCCGTGGAGGCGACGTGGGACTGGCGACTTGGGAAAAGTGGCTAGTAACTGACTAGCGCAACTTCTCAGGCTTCCTCGAGGCTGTGCTTGGGGAATTGAGAAGCCCCCATCCCGAGCACCATCTGCAAAGAAGATCAGCTCCCCACACTTCACGTGTTCTGCGTGGGGCCCTTCTGCACCTGAGTTGCTCGACGTGTTGTCCGGTTGCTGGCCCGTTGGCTAGTGACCTCTGCGACGACGAACCTTTGATTTCACCTTGCTGGTTTGGCTCCTCCAGACTGGCACTCACTCCTCTGTGAAAGAGAAGCACCCCAGACCACCCTGGTCTGCACCAGAAGCAAGTCCTCCATCCTGCGTGGGTTCCGCTTGCCAAGGCTTGTTGGGTCCTAACTCGACATCGACACCACCGACAGCAAGAGCCTTCGTGGGACAGCTCGCCTCCTGGTCCTGGTCGTCCTCGACGCCTCCTGGTACCCGTGGCTGCTGCGACAAGCTTCACCTCTTCACCTGCATCTGCACGACATCGCCTGGTTCCTTCCTGGTTCCTTCCCGGCTCCTGGCTGGTGACCTAGACTCTGTCCCTTCTGCTTGCAGGTATCCTTCCTTCTTGATTCCATCCTTGGGATCCACCGGATACTCTTCACTGACTGCCTGTCAGCAACTTTCCTTCAGGCATCCATAGGAGTCAACGACGAAACCCGATGCAAGTTCACACCTATGCACCCGTAGCCCGTGGGCTAGGTAACTTGAGTACTCCGGTGCTCACAAGGGTATTGACTATCCTAGGGTCTAGTTTCCAAGTCTCGAACTCCTAGCTATCCCAGAAGTGTCCTAAAACCTTTAATTTCTAATAACTACTATTTCTATCGACTTTTACGCATTACGCGTGAGTGTTTCCACTGTGCACCTGAATCCCATGGGCCTCCCACTTCCTAACCTTTGGTAGTATAGTGTAGCCCCAGCGATTCCCTAGGCCTAGGCCTATCCTGTGTTCGTGACAGTGGTTCTTATACCACTTACTTAGTATATGGTTTGCGTGGCCCCTAGGGCCTAACTGTATTACTTACCTGTGTGACTTAATGTATGCTTAAATAAGACTGTGTTGTACTTACCTCGAATCTCATAAAGAGTGCTGAGGGTTTGACTAGAATAAATACATTCTATTTTTATATATATATGTTGTGGTGTCCTTTCATTTGGTATTCAAGGGATTACATATGGTATAACAGCTGGCTTCACATGCCATACAGAGTTTAGCCTAAGACTGCTCTTGTCCATGCTACCACTAGGATAGCTGGTCTATAAGGTTGACTTTACAACCAATAACCATAAGGGTTGTTTGGACTGATACAAGATGTACACTAGAATTAGTGACATCATATATCAGGCCAACTTCTCACACCCGTATCTAGGGGCTCCAGCGACCTCTGGAGCCTCTTCCGCGACCAGGTCACCGCCCAGGGGATCTCTAACCTGGCCCACTTATTCTCTTGGGTCTCCTGTGCCTTGTGTATTTCTCATGCCTCCACCAAGTTCTGGGCGCTAGTTCTCTCGACCACTACTGGTGTGTGGATCTCCTCCTCGGGGGACAGGGGTTATTTACAATATTCCAGGCATCTGACATCCTCACCGCCCCTCTAGTCTGTGCGCCTACTCAAGCCGTCGGCCAGGCTCGTTTGGGGCAATAACTCCCCCTTGGTCCCAGCAGATATCAGGAGCAGCTGAGGTGTCAGTGGTTCAAACAGCAAGGTCATGGCAGCCTCGCAGTAGCTCCCACATCACCTCCCGACTCCTCACGGTTGACGGCCCTCCACCATGCCCTCGCTCTGCCTCGGCTGTGGATTTGTGCACCTTCACCTCCCCTTTGCAGCAGGCCCGGTCATTACCTTCTCCTCATAGAGTAATCACTGTCGTTGTGTTGGGATACAGGGGTTCCCCGGGCCTTCCCTTCCAGCAGCTCACCCAAGATTTTCGCAGGGCCTCTATTACCGGATATCCCATTCATGCACGGCCCCTCTCACCTATGTGGTTTCTTGGGCTTCCCGTCTCACTCTCCGCAGCTGAAACAACCGGTCAGCTCAACTGGCAGCCTTTCTGAGGCAAGCACTGAGTGCCAGTGGCGTCACTAGGGAGGTGCGGGGGGTGCAGACCGCACCGGGTGACACCCTCACATGGGGTGCAGAGGACCCCTCACACGCATGCACCCCATCACTCCCCCCAGAGATATAAACTGCCCAGCGCCCTCGCACACAGCCACAGATCGAGCCTCGAGGTCGCGTCCACATCCTGTGATTAAAAATTCCTTAATCTCCCCGAGCCTTAATGTGTAATGTAAATACGGTGCTCATGTAAAGCGCTCCAATACCTTCGGGTCGAGTTCGCGCTATATAAATATGCAACAACAAAAAAAAATATTAACATTACAAGTGCAGAGTTTGCTGGAGGGTGTACAGTGGCGTCACTAGGGGGTGCGACCCGGCGGGTGTGGACCCCACGGGTGACACCGCGAGTTACCGCACTGGGTGACACCAACCCTAGTGACGCCGCTGCTGAGTGCCCGTCTTCCTCGCGGAATCCTCTGCAGTGAGGTAGCGACATCTAGTCCACCATTTTAGGTGAGTGCGGTGCAGCTCTGTCTTATGTCACCAGCGCTTCTTCAGGACCATTATTTGATCTTTTGACAGCTGTAACATAGGCAGGGTGTTATTAGGCATAAGTAGCGCTGTTTGGTGGTGCTGGATGGCGATTGGAAGGCAGAATATAGAACTTGGGGGCATATCAACAAGGTCTTTATCTCTGCTTTTTTGGCTTTAAAAGCCAAAAAAGGAGAGATAAAACTAGCGCCCTATCAACAACAGGGTGCTAACATGCAAATTTGCATGTTAGCACCCTTTTACTCTACGCTTCCCCTTGCATCTCTAATGAGATGCAAAGGGGGCGTTCCAGAGTAAAATAATAGGAGAAATGTCGCTAAGCGACATTTCTCCTATTATCAAGAATGTCGCTAACCCTGTTAGAGACAAAAAAGCAGCGCTAACCGCGGTTAACGCTGCTTTTTTACGTCTGGTATTTTTCTGACTTAGCCATGATATCCTATGGAAGGAGGATATCATGGCTAAGTTTGCCTGTCCCTATCAACAAGGTAACGTGAGATTATCGGTGGGTTTCCAGCGCTAATCTCACGTTAGACTGTTAGCGTGAGGATTTTTATCGCTATTGAGATAAGCGTTGCTAATAGCACGCTATCTCAGCGATAAAAATTCACGCTAGCCGGCGATAATTATCCTAGCGCTAAGTGCGCTTAGAGATATTTATCTCCGGTTGTTGTTGATATGCCCCATGATTCGGTATTGGCTGCCGGAGCTTCAGCAGATGCCGCTCTCCGGCTATCTTGCTGTCCACGCCCCATATATTGACTTTTTTAATCCGAACTCAATTATAAATCAGTCTTGAAGTTGATGCACTTTACATGTTATCCTTCTCCGTTACACATCGTAAGACATCTTGCTACATTTTAGTACTATATTTTAAGTAATACAAATGTAAACATTGTTTGGTTAAAGTTACCTGTCAGACTTAGGTGCTATTTACCATTTTAAACTAAAAGCTCAATACTCTGTCCAAGTACATTAGTTCTTGTCACCAAGTGCATTATAATCCGAAACACACTGAGAAAGACCCACACTTGTTCTGATTTCTTGGACCCAGAAGCTGACACCTACAGGAATTTTAACTGTACAACAACTTTGAAAATGTCATAATAAACTAAATCCTTAGTGATTTCGACACTGCCAGTTAACCTGCAAAACTATTCAAGGATCCTAATCTACTTTAAAACAACCAAAAAGGAATTGAGGTTGTCTATGGCGGCCATACTTTTGCTGACAATCTGAATCAAGGTGCATATTTACAAGCCCCTATTGCCACCACAGCGTCACTTTTCAGGACGCTGTGGTGGCGATAGGGGTTTTGCCTTATTTACAAGGCAGCGTTAAGCCACTTTATGTGGCTTAGCGCTGCCTTGTAATTAAGGCATCCTATCATGCTATACGTAGCGTGAAAGGGGAGGGTAATGGGTGTTGTAATGGCTGTTCCACCGCAACACCCATTGATTTTGATGCTGCCCCATATTTACAAGGGTGGCGTAAATATGGAGCGGCGCCAAAATTAAGACCAGGGAAAACCTGGTCTTTCCCTCGCTAAATGAGGAGAAATGTTTGATTTCTCCTCGTTTTTGCTGTTTCCATGTGTGCCGCATTGTGCAGCACACATGGAATCAGCAAAACGCCAATGATTGTTTATGTGCAGGAAGGTGTCCCTTCCTGCACATGCAAAATCATTTAAAAAGATGAAGTGTTGCAACTTCTATGTGTGCTGCATTGAGCAGCACACATAGAAGTTACAAAATGCCATTTAAAGATTGCTTATGTGCAGGAAGGTACACCTTCCTACACATAAACAATCTTCCCCTGCAACGCAGACTCCCTTGCACTATGGTGCAAGGGTGCCTGTTTTGGTGCTAGGCAGCTAAATCTAGCACCAGTGCAAGGGGAAACGCAGCCCTGCACCTAAATGGATAGCCTTCTTGGCTTAACAGCACGCTTCACCACTTTACTAGTAAATATGCCCCAATGTTCTTAAGATAATCTTTCTGGATGGCGCTGTTGTCTCCCACTAGGCAATTATTTGGTCATGGTCTTGAATGCAACAACACATTCCTCCTGCATTGCACACAGGAGAAAAGCCATAGGTGCATATGTATGAAACCATTTTAAGATCGCAAACACTGTGAATCGCCAAAAAACTGTGTTTGCAATCGCAAAATCGAGAATCGCTATGTATGATACATTTTCACATCATAAAATAAAAAATCGCAACTTTAGCGATTTCCTATTTTGCGAGGCCC
The DNA here is from genome assembly GCF_964204655.1 of Triturus cristatus. Taxonomy (NCBI): domain Eukaryota; kingdom Metazoa; phylum Chordata; class Amphibia; order Caudata; family Salamandridae; genus Triturus; species Triturus cristatus. The sequence goes on along the minus strand of NC_140591.1, from coordinate 157,745,161 downwards.
GAGATCTGCCAATTTCTTTTGCTAATTCACAATCTGCGATACGCAGCTTGCGTAAATCGCAAATAGAGAAATCGCATTTTGAGAATTCGCAAACCAATGTATGAAAAATTTGCAAATTGCAAATTCATGAAAATCACAATTTTGCACAGCAAATTTACCACCAATCCAATGCAAGTGGTAACCAGGTGCAAGCTATATAAACAAGCCCACAATGCAACAGGGACATTCACAATGGCAGCACTATATGTGATAGCCTGGAGGCTGCGAATTCAGGCAGCAACACAGAGGAGGAGGTTACAGGAACGGATCTTCAGAGTGCGCATCACTCAGTTCCAGAAGACTGAGGAGGAGATCCATGAGATGTACAAGCTGGACTCAAAGACCATTGTAGACCTGATAGAGGAGCTGAAACCTCATCTGGAACACCCAACACGCAGGACCCAAACCATTCCCACGCATGTGCCGGTCCTGTGCTCCCTGCACCTACTGGCCTCAGGGAGTTTCCAAGGGGTGATAGCAGTGGCAGGTGGGGTCTCACAGAGTTGCCGGTCGCGCTTCTTCCATGCATTCCTAGATTCAATGGTACAGAGGCTACAACAACACATACAATTCCCCAGCACACAAAAGGCATTACAGCAAACAAAACTGGACTTCTACCAGATTGCACAATTCCCCCACGTAATTGGCTGCATAGATGGGACCCATGTGGCCCTCACACCCCCATCAAACAATGAATATGTATTCAGAAACGGCAAATCATATCATTCGCTAAACATACAGGTCATCTGCAATGCCAAACATGTCATCAATGATATTGTAGCTGAATACACCGGCAGTACCCACAACTCTTTTATCTTTAGACATAGTGGGATATACAGAAGTCTCAATGCTGGCGAGTTTGGTGAGGGCTACCTGCTAGGTAAATGCATGTCAAGCATTCCAACATACAGTGCATCACTGGGGTGGGGGCCATTGACTCACCTCTCGTTTCCATTCCTGCAGGTGACAGTGCATATGCAGTGCAGGACTTCATCCTGACACCATACCTAAATCCAGCCAATGCAAGGGAGAGGAGATTCAACCGTGCACACAAATCTATGCGCTGCGTACTAGAGCGGACCTTTGGGATCCTGGAGAGGAGCACTCCAATACAGCCCTGAGACCTACTGCAAGATTGTGGCTACCTTTGCAATGCTCCACAACATAGCTGTGAGAAAAGGCATCCCAGTAGAACTAACTGATACTGATACTTCTGACGATGATGGCCCAGGTCCCACTGGCAGACCAGCAGCTGGAGTTGGAGCAGCTGCCATACGACAGAGATGGGATGAGATCACACAGAACTATTTCTAGATGAGTAATAAAGATATTTTGTTGCAGGTCTGTGTTTGTTCAAATCCTTAGCCGCAGGATACAATTCCCTCACACAGCCTGACAGGCTCCATGACTGTTGCTATACGTAGCACATGTTATGGCCACAGTGCAGGTATGTATGCAAGTCAGGAGTCCGACTTGAATGGGTTGCTTCACCCATTTGCTTAACTCAGTGATGGCAGTTCATCTCCCCCTGGAATGGCCTGCTGCTGCCCACTCTGGGTGCTGACTGCCCTCCCTTGACTCCTCAGGTGTTGAACCCTGTCTCCCACTGCGTCATCTTGTTTCAGGCACTGGTGGGGTTATGCTGCTCCTGCTGGATAACTCCTCGCTCTTCCCTGAGCACAGCCACCTGTGTTGGCTGTCTGCAGTTGTTCCACAGCGGTGGTGACCTGCACCAGGCCTTCTGCCACATCCTGGCTGGCAGCAGTGGGACATCTCCACTTGCATGCTCACGGTGCGACGTGAGAGCTGGCTCGTGGCAGTGCACAGGTGGTTCACCGCCTTGGTGTAGGTGTTCAGACGGCTGTCCGAACATTGGCTAACCTTGCGCCTGGCTGCCTGGTCCTTCTTCAATGTGGCACACAGTTCACGGATAGCATCTGCCATGTCCATGATGCCCTCCCCCATGTAACCTAGGCTGTTGTTAACTGAGCACAGCTGCCAGTTGATGGAACGCAATGATTTTTGTTGCAGGCGCTGTATGTTCAGCATGCTGCTCTCTAATCCAGCAAACACCGTGGCTTCATCATCTGCGGCAACGCTAGTGCTCGCCCTTGGCCTGTGTCTCATGGATCCTTGCTCTCTATGTTGCAGTGTGTGCTGTTCCGGCACCTGTGTCATACTCTGCCCTGACTCAGCCTGAGCATCATCCTCCCCTGTGGACTATGTTTCTGACTCAAAAGGTGGCAGTGGTGCCACAATGAAGCGCTTTCTCGGTGGAACAGGTGTGGTCTCTGTGGTATCGTCGGGGTCCCCCTGCCCTGCCTGCTCATCCATATGTTCCACCTCCTCAGCTCCTGCATTGTCATCCTGTGTCCCAGGTTGTGCTGTGGATGAAAAGGAAAGTTTTGATTTTGTGACATGGTCTGCATTTGTCCCTCATTAACGTTTTCTCAATTTGTTTTGACTAACTGCTATCTATTGCTTTTTCCCTTTACAGGATTTCCCATACTGCTTCAACATTGCTGTGTCTCATTGCCCCACTGTGTGATGCATCTGACTACATCTCCCATGATGCATTGCTGTGTGTGCTGGAAAAAGTGGACCGGAGTGGCATAAGTAGTTTGTGTTTGGTGCATTCCTGAGTGTGTGAATAGGATGGTGATGTGTGCGGCTGCATTTGGCATGCATCTTACCTTGGCTGGTGCTTGCAGGGTCGGAGCTGTCTATGTCAGCCACACCACTGATGCTCTCGGGCAGGAGGGTGGACTCCACCAACTCCTCATGGGGTGTTGACTCGGTTGCAGTTGGTGTTCCCCCACCAGTCTTCTTGGCCTCCGCCAGCCTGGTTGCCACCTTCTCCTTGGACCTTTGGCGCATGTCGTACCATCTCTTCCTCAGGTCCTCGACAGTGCGCTGGGTCACACCAACAGCATTTACCTTCACCTGGATATCCAGTCAGATTTTCCTCTTTCTGGACTCTGGGACACGGAGTGCCTTTTTGCCAAATAGTAGTTCATGGCTGACTACCATCTCTTCTATCAGCACCACCTGCTCCCTCTTGCTGAAGTTATGCTTTCTCTTTCTCACTTCCCCCTCCTTGTCCTTGTCTTTCTCCTGGAGATCCATTGTAGCTGTTTGGAAATGCTGTGCTCACTTCTCTGCCTCTCCTCACAGCCTCTGACTCAGCATCAGGCAATCAGGTGCAGCATGGCTCTCCCACTTCCTAGGTGTGATGTCATCAAACTGCACCTGAATTGCATATTCCCTATTTTTACAATTCTTTGTTTGCAAATTTCACAAATAAGGAATCGCTAATACGAGATTCGCAGTGTATTCTGAGAATTTTTGAGAATCGCAAATTATTTGCGACTTTTTATTTACATCGGGGTTTGTGATTCTCAAAATGCGATTTGCAAAATGTGCATTATGAGAATCGCAAATCGCTTTTTTGATACATATGCCCCATAATCTCTTATTCTGCTCATATCTAGTCTAAATCTCCTTTCCAAGGTCACTTTCTGGAGCCTTCAGATTGTCCCGAACTTTAGTGGTGTAGAGACAGGTAATTATCACAAATATCAATACATTGGTAATCTTGTCTTTTGATATCTGGAAGATCCATGTTGTAAGTGGAAGGGAAAATATCTTCATTATACTTACCACTGAAAACATAAAGATAACCAGATAAACCTTGACATGTCTGTGCCCACCAGCTTTGGAAGTTGACTTTCCAATGATCTTGCAGGGACATCCCTTCAGTGCCCAAAAAATGTTTTTGCGCATGCAGAGCACTGTATTGGGAAAGTTGCGAAAGCCCTGTAATCTCTAGTGGTAAAATCAATGTCATCAGCCATGATGAGGAGTTTGTACCACTACTTCCAACAGCCAAACCAAATTCTAAAGTCTAGTAAAGCTATAGACAGAGTAAAAGTGTACATGTGAACCAGAGGGGTTAAGTTATAAGTGAACCAAGGTATAGAAAATAGGAAATCTATGTGTGTGTGCTTGGTGCATCCACCTACATGGTTGTACACGGCGGTCAACTATTTTATCTCTTCTGTTTACCCTGAAAACTGGAAAGATGCTATTATAAAAGCTATATTAGTTTAACTGATGTTAGGGCTAAGGTCTATGCAAAGATACTATTACAAGCCCTCACAAATTGGATTGAAGAGGAATCATTAATCCCCATAGAACAAGGTGGCCATTCCACCATAGACCAATGTTTTAGTCTCTGGTCAAATGTGTGTAAATCCATACAATCTGTAGGTGCTTTGTATACTTTTTTCATGGATTTTGGGCTACCCTTGACCTAAATTGAAAAAAGTATGCAGTCGAAATTAAAAATCTTATGGATTTCTCCCAGAATATTATCAATATTGCATGAACTGCATAAGACTAAATGGGCCAGGTTTGAATTGGATTATAAAGGTAGCCTTTCAAGGAAGATGAAAATCAAGAATGGCTTGCGTCAAGGTTGTATATTGGCCTCAACACTAGTTGCATTATACTTAGCAGATCTACCAAAAACCCTATTGGAATTTCTCAAAATAGGAGATCAACATATCCATTGTGTTCTTTCCGCCAATGATCTTGTAATTATGGATCAGTCTCCGATTTGCCGCGAAAGAGTCTTTAATGAGTACTGCCAGAAAAATAAACTTGAACATCAATTTAGATAAAACTATTATTATGGCGTTTAGTAAAAAGAAACATGGACACATATGGTCCATTGACCAGACAAGGGTAGAGGAAGTTTCCCAGTATAAGAATTCGGGTAAGATCTTTAATAAATCACTTTCCCGGTCCTCACACATCGACGCTTTAAATGCAAAAGCTACCTCCTTTATTGAAGGTTTGAAAACATGTAAGCACGATTATGGATGGCCCTCTCTACAACCTGTAGAAGTGGCCTATTAAGCAATGTTACCTCCCCAGTTTTTATATGGATAGAGATTCTTTGCTTTAGTGGTCATTTGAATTGGAAAAAGGAGGAAGAATGCTGTTTGAAATGCATATTGGAGCATATTTATCAAAATTTTGCATCGCTCTTGCAATTGATAGTTCAGCGTAGTTCGGGTACGATGGCCGTGGCGGCTCTGTGGAACATGTGGGGTCAGAGGGGTCTAAGGGTGCTCTGGTGTGGATGCTCTTCATGGTCTTTAAGGTGTCTTCTGAAGTGAGTGTGGCCCAAATGAGCAGGGTCTGTTGGGTGGTGTCCCTGGGGGGGCTGGAGTGGTGCGGTCTTGATTGTCGAAGTTGTCGTAGAATATCTTAATCTCGAGGTGAAAAAAGGTGCGGAGTCAGTTGCAGAAATCGTGGGAGGGTGGAACGTCTGTTGGTTCACTGCAGGATTTGGCAAATTCCTTGATGATGGAGAAGAGTTCTTTGGTGTTGTGGGCATTGGTGAGTATTCTGTCTTGGAGGAATTTCTTCTTTGTGGATTTTATAAATTGGTGGTGTGCTTTGGTGGTTGCTCTGTAGGCGGTGTGTGTTACTGGGGTTTTGTTGCTCCTCCATGTCTTTACGAGTCGTTAGCAGGAGCGCTTGGATTCTTTGAATGCAGGGATGAACCAGCTTGATTTCTTGATGTGCCATCCTGTGGCTTTCTTGAAGGGGGTGAGTGTGTCGGTGCAGTTTGTGTTCCACTGTTGGAGGTTGCGTGCTGCGGTGTTAGCATCTGGCGTCGTCAGTGGTGGAGTGCTGATGAGGGAAGAGATGAGCTGGTCTTCATGACTTCGTGACTTTATTCCAGGTTCTATGGGGTAGGCGGTGGGTGTACTTGTGTATGGTGGGTTTTCTGAAGAAGTGGATGCAGTGGTGGTCTGTCCAGAGGAGTTCAGTTGTGTGGCTGTAGAAGATGCTGTTTCCTTCTGCAAAGACAGGGTTGAGGGTGTGTCCCACTGTGTGTGTGGGGGCGGTGACAAGTTGCTTCAGTCCTATGTTGGTGAGGTTCTCTAGGAGGGCAGTGGTGTTAGGGCCATGGTGGTTTTCCAGGTGGCAGATTAGATCCTTGAGTAGTATGTAGTCTGTGGAGGTGAGGGCATGGGGTGCGATGAGGTCGGTTATGGTGTCAGTGAAAGGAGCATGGGAGCCGGGCGCCATATGTTCCGCATAAAGCCATTTTAGGTTTGGCCTGGAAGTGGAGATGCTCCATGAAGGTCCTGGTGTCGTCTGTGCCAGTGGTTGTCATGCAGAGGGTGCTTTTGTGGACGATGGCGATGCCTTCTCCTCGGCGGGTGGGGTGGTCTTTCCGCAGGATCTTGTATACGTGGTGAATGGCAGAATGCCTTGCATTACTCTGCCCTAGGTAGGCTTCCATGGGTGAACGCCTCCCTGGTTCATATGCATTCACCCATGGATTATGGCATATTCCCAGATTTACCATGAGTGGTAGACATGGGAATGCGCAAAAAGGCTACGCCTTCCTAGGGGAGGCGTAACAAGGAGAAATATCTTTATTTCTCTTGGTTTTTCCCTCTTTCAATGTTTGCTGCATTCTGCAGCACACACAGAAACAGGAAAAAGCCTCAAAGGATAGTTTTTGTGAAGGAAGGTGTCCCTTCCCGCACAAAAATAATCCTGCCTGCATACAGAAGCATAGTTCTCCTTGTTATGCCTCCTCTGGGAATATGTAGCATTTTGGCACATTCTCAAGTCTACCACTAATGGTGAATGTAGAGATGTTCAAGAATTCATGGGTGGATGTGTGGGATCACCCAAGTCCACCCATGAAATACCTGCCTGGGGCAGGCGTTACTCCAGATTTACCAAATCAAACACGGACATGCAAGATGGCCTTGTGTGGCTTGGTAAATGTCACATTAGGTTTTGCATAATCCTTGTACCAGCAATGCTAAACCATGAAAAATATGCCCCAATGTGTCTTGCTGCGTTGCATGGAAAAATTATAAATATGGCACAAAGCTTTTTAACTTCACTGCCCCCAGAACCCTCTTGAGAAAAGAAAGAAGAGAGTTAAGTTCAGAGTCTCGAGGAAAAAACTATTTACGCATAAAGATTTCTACTGTTGATTTGCATAAATAGCAGGAATATAAATCTTCAATTTATATTTACATTCCCTTCCAAATCAGCAAATGCATATCATGATTTTCAAAAATAAGAATATGGTTTCACCCTCCATTTGCACACACCTATCTGGGAATATTTTAGTTTAGGATAGGATAGGTTCTGTAGCAGCAGTTTGCAAAGGGGGTGTTCGAAAGTTCTAATTGTATTAGATTGGCAGTACTTTTTAGCTTTGCATTGGATTTAGAATCAATCTTTTTAAAGTATAATATAATGTCTAGACTGGTAGCAGTAACATTTTTATTTTTAATGCAATTTATGGAGCTCACTTGTATAACAGCTAGAGTCTAATCATTGTCAATTATTTAAGATTCTTAGGGGCTTCTTTGCAAGCCCTGTGCATCACTTTTGAGATGGAAAAAGTGACGCAACGGCGGGGCAAGGGACTTGTAAATAAGCCCCTTAATGTTTATGTACTTGTGTAACATTTTATGATCTTTTTATATTAATTGTATGAGACAAATGTCTTAAATTAAAAAAAATGTACTGATGATGAAAACATTTTTTTTTAGTTTGATCAGTTGATTTTCAGTCCCTTTTTGAATTTTAAAAACATATTGTGGAAACTAAGGGAAGCAGACAGCTTCAAAGTGTTTACGTTTATACAGAGGAAGACAGCACGATCCATCTATCGCTGGTAGAAATAGGTCCAGCTTCTCTGGTCAGCACTCCCTTCTAGAATTCTGCTGCCGTGAATTTAGTCATTTGCTAAATTCTTATATAAAATATTGTGCAAAGCGTACATTTAAAAATTTGGGGGCATATCAGCAACAACCGGCGATAATTATCGCTAAGCGCACTTATCGCTAGGATAATTATCGCCGGCTAATGTGGATTTTTATCGCTGAGATAGCGTGCTATTAGCAACGCTTATCTCAAAAGCGATAAAAATCCTAGCGCTAACTGCCTAACGTGAGATTATCGCTGGAAACCCAGCGATAATCTCATGAAATGTGGCATTAGCTTGTTGATAGGGCCCCACAAACTTAGCCATGATATCCACCTTCCATAGGATATCATGGCTAAGTCAGTCCTGAAGCAGGCGTAAGAAAAGTAGAGATAATGGGGGTTATCGCTACTTTTCTTGCCGCTATGGTTCATAGCGTGGGGCTCATGTCAGGTCAGGAACGCCCACTTTGCATCTCATTAGAGATGCAAAGCTGGGCATTAAGAATTCTTGTGCTAATGCAAGGTTTCACGCAAGGTTTCGCCACTTTTCGGCCGAAAACAGCCGCAAAAGCGGCGATATCGCCGCCTTGTAAATATGCCCCGAAATGTGTTAAATACAAAATTAGTAGTAAGCAACCATATTTAAAAATATAGACCTGTAACATAGAAATGAGTTCCTAACATAACCAAAGATGCCATGAATCAATAAGAGAATATATTAATACTGAAAGGCCTGATTTCTACATTCAATATTTGTTTGTGCAAAATGTTTTTATTCTCTTTCTCTCAGATGTTGCAATTTTCAAAGCTACTGCTTATCAGTTAATGAACAGAAATTTGTTGTACTAGATGAAGGTCTCACCGTAAAAGATGCAGATGACAGGGAGAATGATTTATGGGAAAATAATTTGGAAAAGAAGAAAAGATGTGCAGTAAAAATCAAGGACACATGGGTAAAAGATGATGGTACTCTGGTGAGAAGATGGGGAGTAAACCTGTTTCCATTAGCGTGCTGAAAGCTTATTGGTCAACATGAAGAAGAAAGAATATTGATGTTGCAACCTAGAAAATGTGCATTTATTTAAGACTAAGAGCAGAGTGAGCAGATAGAATGAGATTTTGCCCCTTATCCCAGACTCTCTGAGAGGAGACTCTTTACCAAAGCTTCATTTTTATGCTTGATTCTCTCATCGGGACCCTTCATGGGTATCTGATCTGACATTTTAATTCCTTTTGGCATTTAACTCTGATTAAATTAGACTAGAGGAGTTTCTTTATGGAACACGCTTGTTGCATTATTATTTATATATCGATGCATTATTGATTAATATATTGATTTACTTTATTATCAAATACCAATTGATTGATTATTTTAACTTTTAATGATGATAATTGGAAAATAATACCTTAATGAAAATGTCAAACTGAATGATTTGAAAATAAAAACCCTTTAACTCACACTAACTATCTTTATTGACTAAACTAAAAGAAATTCTAATTTATAAAGCTGTATATTGACTTCAGTTCCTTACATCTCTGTCGACAACAAAGATCCATCGACCTCTAGGCAGGGTTTATGATTGGTTTGTAAGTGATAGAGAAACCCCGTGCTCTAACAGAGTTCCAACTATGTTAAAGGCATACATGCATAAGATTCCCTGAGGATATAACATATACGTTACGTTATGCTATATGTTAATTGATTTTCTAATGCACCAATTCACAGCCCTTTTTAGTGCTGTTTCATTACAATACTAACAAGCATTGGCATAGCCAATAGGTCTCGCTTTTGGGACCTTATAAGTGTTTAGCCATGCAACAGTTGCATAACTTAATACTTTTAGGGTCCCAAAAGCGAGACCTATCGGCTATGCAAAGCGGCCCTGCGGCCGCGAAAGTGAAAGTAATCACGGTAAAGAGCAGCGCGCGCACCCGCGCACATGCACTGTAGCTCTAGGCTGGCCTGGTAGCACTTTTTGGAGCCCTCTCAATAAGTCTCGCCAGACCAGCGCATGCGCTGGGTCAGGCGAGACCTAAAAAGGAAGACAGACACTACTCAGCGGAAATAAAAGGTTCCAGTCTGATCATGTAAAAGAAGAAAAAAGTGTTTGTGTCATTGATTGAAGACAGGTTTTCAATAGCATCCAGAAATTTAGCTGGTTGGTCTCAGCCTGCAGAGTTAGGGGAACACATATCCACATTTTTGCACCAGCATTCGACAAATATTTAAATCTGTAAGTGACAGACCTGACTTTGAGACAATGACAGAAATTGGTCGGTCCAGTGCTGAGGACACTTTGCAATGCACCATTGAAACTTAGCAGCCAGGAACCTGGTGATATCCACATAGAAGGCTCTACAATGCACCACGTCGCCGATTTGGACCCAATGAAGACATCTAAAGGCTGGGATGATGGGAGCCCAGTGATAAAGCGGGAAGAAGCATTTTGCTCCAGTTAAAGTTTATACAAGAGCTTCAGAGGCGAGTCTGGATATGCTAAAATTGACATACTCTAGTTTAGAGCTTGATCAAAGTGCTAATAACTGGAACGTGTGGATGCCTATAAATGAGAGGGAGGGTTGTTTTCAGGATCCTTAATTGCCGTTAATTGTCCAGAGCAGGTATTGGTTTCTTTAGCCACAGCTGCATCAAGTCATACAGATACTGAAATAGCGTACTGAACCAGCAGGCAAGGGCTGAGAGCCCAAACATAACTAGTGGCCAGATTTTAACACCCCAACCAGCAGCATGTATTCAAGTCATATGGGTGTCTCCATGTTTCTGTTGGAACAGTTATTTCCAGCATTCATCAGGACAAAATCATTTATTTCCTCCTTAAAATATTAGAGGGAGGCTGATGTAACACACTTCCTCCTGATTTAGACAACAAAGTGAATGAGAAGGGCTGTGTAATAAAATCATAGAGTAAATGCACTCAGTTGTCAGTTTTCGTTTAGACAAAATATGATTTCTTTTGTGTTGTCAGTCGAACATTAACAGCACTCTGGGTATGACATCTAACAAGGACAGGCAAGGGGGAGGGCTTTCAGCCACAGGTGGGTAATGTATGACTTGACCATGGTTTGCACAGAACAAAATAGCGAGGCTTTGAGGCTTAGTTGCAGGATTAAACGGGAACATTCTTTTAGGAACCAGATACAAGTATTGCTTTCCCACGCGACGTAAACCTCACGATTTCAGCAATGATCACCTTACCCTGTGGACTGATCAGCCCTGAACCAGTAATTGAGGAGGACGGTGGTGATCTTGCAGCACATTCTGTACAGGCGAAGGGCCAAAGATCAGGGCATATTTACAAGAGCTTATTGCCACCAGAAGGTCACTTTTTTGGATGTTCTGGTGGCGATAACCCCTTTGTCTCATTTACAAGGATGCGTAAGGTTTTTTTTTTAAAACCTTTATTGACAGTTCAACTAAAGACAAGTATGGGCCTACAACCCCCGGGGCCGGCCGCTAAGCAGTTGGATTAACAGAAAACAAATTTTAATCACAGGCAGCACCTCGGGGAGCAGAATCTCCATGCTAGTATACTCTTGGCCACTTAGCAGCCCAAGTAGGAAACCAGGATATAAAAGGTTTTCATTTTATAATAGAGAATAGAAGGATCAGGTGCCAAACAATTTCCCAGTAGCGAAAAATGGCGGGCAGAATAGTAAATGTCAACAATAAACAGCAATCTATCAAGTCAATGGCGCTGAAACAGGAGGTTCAGGATGTGGAAGAATATCACGAGCCATTTGCGCCTGCAGTCCCCTGCCCTAAGACCCAGAAAGCACCACAGAAATTGAGGCACAAATGAAAAAGCAGTGATTGACAGCGAAGGAAACCTACCGTACTGACCCCAGAAAAGAAGACAAAGAAAGATAAGAGAAGAGAAAAGAGGCCATAGAAACAAAGTAAAAAACTAAAAAATCTCCTCCCCCAGCCCCCCACCCTGCACCTCTGCAGATGACTACGGCCCCCCCCCCAGCAGTGTGCCTGTCGCCCCAGAACCAGACCCGAAATACAGAAGAACAGAGAAAAAGGAGAAAGAAAAGAAACCCCACCTAACGGGGGAGTGGAGAGAGTATTAATAAACTGGAGGAGGGCCTTCAAACATGCCCCCGGCTTCTCCCTCCCGCACAATGTGTTCCTCCCCAAAGCAAACAGTAATCAACAAAAAATTTTTACGTTTCAAAGAAAAATGGGGAGCGTTATGCACCTATTACACTATTAGTTATGCCGTGAGAGCACGCAGCCCCTGTGCCCGCCCGCCTATTAGATGACAACCTCTGAAGGATCAGTCTTATCCTTGGCCTCTCTTTGCGAATCCACCGATGCATACCCATCGACCCAGTGCCATGTCCAATGTTGCGAGGAAAAGGAGCGTCCAAAAAAGAACCGGAAGCGACACACACATGTAGGATGGACGTCTCTGAATACCAACACAGTCATCATTATGGTGGATCATCTGTCCCAGTACTGCCCCAGGACATGCACTGCACACAAGGTCCAGGATGTAGGAATCAGCCAGAGCAGGCGACCATTGCTTGATTATCGCCTGGGTCGCCGGAGGCTGTGCGTGGGACAAAGCCACCACCTTCTGCTCAAATCTAAAACCTCCGGAACAGACCCGACCTACAGCCAGCCGACCACACGTTGGCACATTGTCAGGAATTTCCAGCTTTCCCTTATTCACAGGGGCGGCCACGACACTGTCCACCTGTGTGAAGTAAGACAAGTCCCTGGTTACCTGGGGACAGGCAGATCGCAACTGTTCCGACGCTGACGCAATACCATCAAGCTTGCTCCCCAGTACCCAGGCGCCATGAACCAGGGTGGAACGAAGGGCACCAAGAGCTTCGAGAAGGTCACCGTACCCCAGCACAGCTCCTCGCGCCCGCTGCGCTACGCTCCTCTTAGCCACACACTCCCAATCTTGCTGCGACCCAGTGTACAGGATGATAGAATCCATCCTATCAAGATGGCCGCAGGGTAGTTCCACCCCAGATTGGGACCGGGACCCAGGCACAAGCACATCAAGTTCCATGGTACTACAAACAGGGTTCCGGGGGCAGGCAAAATATGTATCCGGTGTATGGTCACAAGTAACAGTTATCCTCACCCTGGACGGGCGCCCGCAAAAATCCGGGAGCAGCCCGCGAAAATCGGGACGAGTTACAGGCAGCATCCGAGCAGCTCACTGGCGAGGGCTCAGGCAATTACCGAAGAATCTTGGAATTGCCACCTCGGGCATGCACTCGTTCCGCTACGCCCAGTGGTAGGAATGACCACGGCGAAATTCAGGCCAATATCCGCATCGCTCCGGTATTCCGACTCCACCCAGTCACCAATGGCCGCTGTTGTTGAACTGCCGCCCGGCCATGTTGCCCACTCGAGGTCCCGGTTCCAGGGTTGCACAGGCCGCAAACTTCAGGTGAAGATTTCTCCGGCGGTACCGCCGCCAGAAACTTCAGAATCACGCGATCGGTTGCCGCTCTCAATCACCAACACGGGCATATAGCGCAGGCTAAGGATCGCATGCAGGATATCTGTGCGGGATGCGGAGGTTCACGGAGCCGGGAGCCTACGCTGCCGTCCCGATCGCCATCTTGGCTCCTCCCCCCCACCCATTGCCTTTTGATGCTGCCCCGCATTTACAAGGCTGGCGTAATTATGAGGCAGAACCAAAAATAAGACCAAGGAAAGCCTAGTCTCAAACTGGGGCAACAAGGAGAAATGATGAATGTTTCCTCGTTTTTGCTGTTTCTATGTATGCTGCGGCACACAGAGGCGCAACTAGAGCCGAATTTCGGGGGGGCTAAGAAAAATTTCGGGGGGGGCTGAATCTTTAACATGCAAATGGTCTTTTAAAGACCTGTGAAGTGCTTTGGTGCGGCTGCGTGTGCGCCGGGAAGCCGTCTCCTCCCGGGCTGTCACACACGACGGGGGGGGGGCTGAAGCCCTTTCAGTCCAATGGGTGTTGCGCGCCTGGCGGCACACATAGTATGAGAAATAGCTGCCATCAGTGATTGTTCATGTGCAGGAAGGGACACCTTATCATTCCCGTGCAACGTGGGAACCCTTGCACTATGATGTAAGGGTGTCTGCATTGGCACTACGCAGCAAAATTTAGTGCCAGCGCTAAGGGAAACACAGGAGTGCGCTGTATTATTGTACATACCACACATCCTAGCGTTTTAAGAATACGGCGTTACCAATTGTGGCGTACCCCTCGCTCTGCCATTCTGTTTTAAATATGCCACATCATGTTTCTTGAATGCAGCTTTACAAGCTGTTTATTAAAAAAATACTTACTTACAATACGTAATAATCCAGAAGACTTTGAAACAAGCAGTTGCCTGCCAGAGCTCACCTCACCTTGCGGTTTATAGGGTTTCCTTTCAGGAAGAGTTTGAAGCCTGGGAAAGTAAATACCTGCAAGCATTTCCTTGACTTTATTGAAACTCTCAATAGCATGTGCCCAGTAAAGAAAGAATGAAGGATGAATGTTCGAGAGCAGTTTTATTGTAGCCACATTTTATGAGTCATCATTTAACAGGGCATGTTGATCCTTATTAGCATATTTTGCAACAAACAGATTCCAGACATGGCTTATTTTACATCGAAGCTGTCCATATCCTTAAATGGGATCATGTGCAAATATTGACAAAACCAGGTTGATTTTTCAATCAGTAGTTTGGGCACACAAATGAGGGCAAGGCTTCCAAATCCTTCCAATGGGTTTTCATACACCTAGGACAAAATTGGAGCCCAGTAAAGTATGTTGCTTGTATTTATATATAGTAAGTGAGTTGAATGTTCCTGTTTATACTTCCTGAGATAGGTACTATGCTGATCAATGTTTAGGTTTTTGACGGACACCATGTGGTTGATCTCCTTGCTATTTGGGATTGTTGCGCTAGATGCATGGTACACTTTTACTATATTATTTCTAAAAGCCAGTCATTTAGCCCTGCAAGACTACAAATGTCTTATCATCACCTAAATATCTGAGTGTGCATTCTGCCTGGGGGAAATGTTGCAGTAGTGAGAGGTTCAGGGTACTACAATGGGCATACAGGTTGTACTTGGTGTTGATGCAGGTATTCATACCCTGCGATATGGCAGACTAAAACTTTTTATCATCATCTTAGAGTTCTGAAAGTGGTTGCACATGAAAATATCAGGATCACAAATTACTTTGAGACTAATCTTTGGATATTAACCTTGGGTGATTACGTTTGAGACCTGGTGCTATGTGATACCATCTGCTCGTTTCTGCTCACAATTCGAGGTCACCAGCTCCATTATGGTTCCGCCAAATAGGGTCATGTTTGGTATCAAACAAGTCACCCCTGACAGGATTCCATTGTCAGTTGATGTGGTATACACCCATGTGGTTACCTTAGAGGTTGCCCACCTGGTTGCCGCATCCTTTCCTTTGCTCTGTCTGGCAGCCTGCAGCTGCCACCACCCAGACAGGGATCTTACCTCATGCGAGGCAGTGTGAACACTCCCAGGAGTCAGAAACAAAGGCCTGTCCAGGAAGAAGGTGACACCACCCTCCCTGACAGGATGGCTAGTGAAGTGGCACATCAAGACGGTAAGCTTCTAAGCATGCACCACCTCTGATAGGCACGTAGGCTGACTCTCAAAGGAGGTTTGCCACCCCTGGTACATTTGCACCTAGGCAGGGGGAAAATTTAGTTAGTCGGCGGGTGAACACCACCAAAAGGCTAGCAACACCTTTAGGGTGGGCTACCTGATCTGTACAGCCATGGAAGGTTTCTTCCATTTTTACAAGTGGCAGAATAGAGGATTATAGGTAGAAAAGGTAGCACCTCTGTAGTCACCTAAGGGTGGATTAGCCGCTAGGGCAAGAAGCCCATTGGCCTCTTGAACCCACGCCACTAACAGCCCTAAATCTAGGATTTAAGGGACATCCCTGACACCAGAGCCTCATATCTGTGAAGACAGAAAAGAAGGACAAAGAAGAGACCTGAGTCTGTGAGAACAGGAGCTGTACAAACCAAATGAGGGATACTCTGCACCAGATGCAACGATCCTGGAACTGCATGACGGCGGCTCGTCCTGGGCCAAAAATTGACTCCCCCATATCGAGGGACCGCTTTGAGAGCCAAAGGCAACTCCAGACTCCCCTGGACTAGTGGCACTAGTCTCTTGAACCACAGGTAAAAAACATCCCTGAACAAAAGAATTGCTGACCTTTGGGCCCTCCAAGGGATCGCCTAAAATGTAGCCATGAGCACCAGAAATTTTCAGGTGGCTACCCTTTTCCCGCCGACCTCCAAACGTTGAAATATCATCTTGCTGACCATACCACTACCAAGGCATGTTGTTGACGAGTCCGGTTACCACCCCTTTGACTCAACGCTGCAACAAGAGGGAACCACGCAATACCTTTAACTGACCACAGCAGTGGCGCTGTTGTCAACATTTGTCATCAGTTTTCTCCCCAGCACCGTCTAAGCCGTTAACTCATAACTCCAGCTGCTCCCACTTCAGAACCAAGGACAGCCAGGACAACTCTGCACCCATGCCTCTTGGACCAGGTAAAATGGAACTGACTGTTATGGTTTGGTCCTGGGACCCGCAGCACCTTAACCATCCTTGGGTTCCATGTAACTCGACCTGCAAGTGACCAATTGTCATTAGTAGCTTTTTCCCATTGACCACAATGGTAAAGTTTAAAATACTAAATTTAACTGATTTAGGATTTCTTCAAAAATCCTTAACTCCGGGCTTATGCATCCAATTGTGTTCCTTTTGGTGTCTAAATGTATATAAAAATCTTCTTTATTTTTAAAAATTGGTGTTGGATTTCCTTCGAGTCATGTCAATTATTGAACGTCCATGTTGGTACTGTCAAATTCTTAACACATGATCCTCTAGTAAATCCTGACTGCTCTTTGCCACACTACCAGGACTGACCTAAGGATTTATTATTGTGAATCCAAGGACCATCTTTGGGTTATCGTATTAGTATTACATGGTGAGATCTAACCAGCATCACCACATAATACTCCACTTTCTGACAAATAATAATTATTAGAAACCCAAAAATATGATTTATAAAATGTAAAAATACAATGTATCCTGTATAAAAAATATATATATGAAAATATAATTATGTGCCACTAGTGAGTACATTAAAAAACAAATGTGCTCAAAATACATGTGATACTATATCAATAAGGTATTTAAAAATGTTGTACCCTTGTAATGTAAAAATTATGTAGTTTGTCTTTGCAAAAAAAAGTATATATCAAAATTTAAAAATAGAAAAGGATATTAAAAATGTATAAACAAAAAATAAGTAGAAACCTTAATATCTATTGTTTATTATTGCAAGAAAACCACACAGCCATGCAAAGTACAATCTACAAAACATTTTGAACAAAGCATTGAACACTAAAAAGGTAACCTCTACTATTCTAACTCTAGTTCAACATTTTTTGGGGAAGGTGAAGGACACTAAAGGGGTAAGAATTACTATTCACACTCCACTCCAGTCTAAACCATACTGGGAATGGTGTGAGACACTAAGGGGCATATTCACAAGAAAAAGTCGGAGCGCGGAGCTGCACCAAATTTGGCATTGATGCGCTCTGACCGTATTCACAAGAATACGGTGCACCCCTGTGTTTCCCCTAGCGCTGGTGCTAAAAAGGCTGCCTAGTGTCATTGCAGGCACCCTGCCGCCACGTTGCAAGGGTGCCTGCACTGCAGGGATTTTGGTTGTTTATATTTAGGAAGGAACACCTTCCTACACATAAATAATTAATAATGGCAATTTGCACCTTCTGTGGGTTCTGCAGACTGCAACTCACATGGAAAGAGCAAAAAAAAGAAGGAGAAAATATTAATTTCTTCTTGTTACCCCATTCTAGCCCCTGGTATTCCATGGTGTTAGTTTTTGGTGCTGCACCAGCCTTGTAAATCTGGGGCAGCATCAAAAAGCAATGGGTGTTGCAGTGGAACTCCCACAGCAAAACCCATTGCACAAAGCTTTCAGGCAGAGGACTTCGACAGAAAGGGGCATATTTACAAGGTGGTGTTAAGCCACGCAAAGTGCCTTAGCGCCACCTTTTAAATATGGAAAATGGTGCTGCGCCACCGGAGCGTCAAAAAAGTGGCAACCTGGTGGCGCTGAGTGCTTGCAAATATGCCCCTTAATGAGTTAGATATACTATTCCCACTCCAATTTAAACCATTTTGAGGAAGGTGTTGCACACTAAAGAGGTAAGATTTAATATCGCCCCCTCCAATCTAATCCGTTTTGGTGAAAGAGTTGGAAACTAAAAGGGTGCCATTTACTATTACTACTCCAATCTAAACCATTTTGTGGGAGGTGATGGATATTAAACGGGTACAATTAGCTATTCCCCTCTCTAAACTAATCCATTTTGGGGAATGTTTTGAGCACTAAAAGCCTAAGGTTTACTGTTGCCACTCAAACCAAAACCAATTTGGGGAAGGTGTCAGACAATAAAGGGGTAAGATGTACTATTCCCTCTCCAATAAAAACAATTTTGGAGAAAGTGTTGGACACTGAGGGCCAGATTTAACAAAGGTTTTGCATCAACCTTGCGCCACGCAAGGGGACGCAGAGTGAGGCAAAGCCTTGAATTAATTTTACAATGCCACACAAGGCTACCTTGTCTGGTCTTGTGGGGCTTGGTAAATCTGGAGTAATGCAAGACAGCACATGTCTCTGCCTTGCATTACTCTGCCTCAGGGAGATGTTGCATGGGTGGAGAGTTGTTTTTCCCTAGCACCCACCCATTGGTAGACCTGGGAATGCATCAAAATGCTACACCTTCCCAGGGGAGGTGTAATGAGGAGCAATATCTTTATTTCTCCACGTTCTTTCCTCTTTCTACATGCACTGCAAATGGCAGCACACATAGGAAGAGTAAAAACCTCAAACGATTGCTTTGTGCAGGCACCGAGGTTCAGTTAGAAGTTCCTTGGCCTACCCCAACTTGTGTTCCTACAAGGGGCAGAAAAACACCTCCCCATGCCCATGCCAGCGTTCCAGCTCTGCAAGCAGTTTTCACACCTCATTAAGGCAAGCAGTGGCTATGCATCTGTTCTTGAGATCCGCAAATGTGGAGTTAAAAATAATAAATGTCTGCTTACCTATATGTACCAAGGGTGATTTGCATATGGCTAGTTCCTGTCTGAGGTGGCATGGTGGGCAGAGACTAATTCAGGAAATTCAGCCATCATCTTTTTTCCCTCAGTATAACACCCTCAGTACAATGGGTATCCCCAGATGCGGATCTTGTGCTCACTGTGCCGCAGGACTTAAACTGCACCCTGCTAATGAGCCCCACATACCACTCTGGAGTTGATTGTGTTCCCGTTCAGTCAGGACCTGGCGTAGCAATTTGTGCTTGTCTGTTCCTACTGGAGGCGGACCAAGGCTGATTTGCATTTGTCTGGTTTTGTATGAGGTAGCATAGTTGGCAAAAGAATCGATATAATAGATTGCGGCCCAGAGTAATTACCAGTGGCTGCGATCAGTACAAGCAATCCACCTCTTACTATTTTATTTTCCTCAAAGCAAAACTTATAGGGGTGACATATGTGCCCAGAAGTGGGACTTTTGGTCACTGTGCCATAGGACTCAAGATGCACCCTAATGATGAGGCACATATAAATTGAAACTGTTCCTGGGTCGCTTGCTTTCTCATTCAGAGGTACCTGTACTGACAGCTCATGCTGTACTATTCATAGTAAGGCAGGATCAAGGCGGATTTGCATATGACTGATTAATGCCTGAAGACGTTTCCTGTCTTAGGTGGCAAGGTGGGCAAAAAAAGCGATGGACAGGATTTCGGCCTAAGAGTACATACATATAGTGGGTGACAGTACTTCAAACAGTTCATCCATCATTATTTTTTACCTTTCCTTAGCATGCTATGTTTGTAGCACAATACTTTTGTGCTTGGTATTGTGACATACAACCCCTTTCCCACAGGCAGAGATTAGTTTGTCCAGCTGTACCAGTGTACATCTCCTTTCTCCGTCCTAACCAGCGGGGTTCTTCTAGGGTAAGCCCTCTCTCTGTTATTTATTATCATGAGCATTGTTTGCCAGTTGTAATTCACAGGGACTATGTTGGTCATGCTAGATGGTGAAAAGGGATTGGCTGCTGGTCCAGCGATGGATGCACCGTTGGTTATTGCTGAATGATGATAAGAACAAGGGGCCTTATTTACAAGATTTTTCCATAGGGGAGCGCCGCAGGCCTTCAACTGCCATGCCCTATGGCTAATGAAAAGAGCAGAAATGTGTAGTAACTATCATATATGTGGCATTCCTGTCTTTTACCCCATCGCTGGTGCACAGTGGGCTGCCGTGAACCTTTGCCCCATGGTGCAATGGTGTTTGCGTTGCAGGGATAACTGTTTTTGTGCAGGAAGGAAATCTTCCTGCACAAAACCAATAATAAGAGGCTTTTACCTCTTTCTATATGTGCTGCATATAAAGGTATTTCTCTTTGTTGCTTCTCCCTAACTCCTCAACTGGTGAGGCATATGTTTTTGGCGCTGCCTCAGAGTTATGATTCCTCCTAAATCTGGGGCAGTGTCAAAAACAACATGGGTATTGCTAGGAATGCCCACAGCAACACCCATTGCACAACCCTTTAACGCAGAAAACTCCGTTGATGGGAATGATATTTACAAGGCAGTATTAAACCAAGCAGGGTGGCTTAGTGCTGCAAATATGGAGCAGGGCCCTGTGCCACTGGAGCGTCGCAAAAAGTGATGCTCCGGTGACGCAGCCTCATTGTAAACGAGGCCCAAAGTCTACTCACCATCTCTGTCACCCTCTATTTCCATGCTAGCCTAGCTGGGCACACAGTCTTGTCCTTGGTATACTCACAGAGAGATAGTAGTGATATTTGAAAGCAGGCTCTCACTTGGATCAGATGGACTCCTGTTAATAAACTAGCACACGTGTCTGCATTCAGGCAGTAGGCGTGTTATGTATGGTGGTTAACTTAAGTATCTCTGGCATGTTGCTTGACATCTTTAAGCCTTTAAGGCTAGGGCAGTGCTTACTAATTGGTGCTTACTAATTTAAATAAATTGCTTTACTTGGTTCACTATCGTTTTTAATTAGTGCAGCTCCATCAAACAATTGTGCATATGTTCTTGCTGTGCTTAATCTGTAGTTTTGTATTAGTAATACAAAGTAAGGAATGTCTTATTGCTCAAACCCAGGATTCTCATTGGTTTTTTTGTTCATTTTTATTTTAATTTTTTCTGTGCACCTGAAAAGGAACGATCAGTGCGTTTCAGTGTATTCGACTAAACCTCACCTCACCTGGGGCCTCCATCCCTGACTCAGATGACGCCTGAGGCAACGACGGACAGAGCGGGGCCTCATATTCCTGAGAAAGGTTACAGGTGAGGTGAGGTTTAGTCCCCGATCAAGACGTGTGACCTTTGCACCCCTTGAAACGGAGGATTGAAACTAAGTAAGGTTGTTTTGATTCCAACCATCAGTAATCAATTGTGTAATTTCTTTACTTTCACACTTTACTGTGGGGGGTGTGAGCATATGTTGCAGTAGCAATATTTTGACGAATATAGGTCCTGAAGAAAGCCGTGGGGAATATACCCGTATGGCTGAAACATGTCGACCTTAAAATTAGCAGTCATTTGTAAATACTGCTACATTTTGCACTGTTTTTAATAAGGGTGTGAGGAGTTTGTTTAATAAAACAAGTGCTTTTTCTCCGCACAACTCCTATTTAAGATTTCACTCACTATATTATTATTTTTGCTCTGCACAAGTTGTTTAGGATCACCAATTATAGACACAATAGGGGCGCTCTGCTGAATAAAAATCCTGGGATCCTACCTGGCTGGTGCGTTCACTGCTGCTCTGTGCTCTTGGTGCTCCTGAGGGTCAGTCCCCGCCGCCGCGTTCCTTTCCACCGGCGCGGCCGCAGTGAGGGAGGGACTACAAGCCCCACGAACCCTTGCGGCAGGAAGCCGTCATTGCCAACACCCATTTCGCGCCAGGAGGCATTTAAATTGAGAGGACACTCCCCGTGACGCGGGACCGCGCGCGGGTGGCGCCGGGCTAAGCCCGGGCAAAGGGCGGGCCGTCTGAGGCCGTCAGAGGACGAAGGAGGTCGGGCCGGGCCAACCCTCTTGGACTGGTTATTTGAGTCTACTGGACATTTAAAGTATTGAGTTAATCCCAGTTGCAAGTTACAAGTAGTTACAATCAGTGTATCGTGCTGCTCGTGATACTGTGCTGATAGAAGTTCCCCTACACCTTTTCTGGTCATGGTTAGGCGGGGAGCCAAAGTTTCAGCTGATTCAGCATGTAACACTATTGACACCTACTTAGTAAAAGCAGTTAGTGCTCTTACTCAAGAAATAGATCGGACTGAAAAAAGACTATCCATGAGTTCAAGCGGACTATTACCAATTAACCAAGGCAATCTTAGTGATACTACCACTCGCAACGCCGAAATACCTATAGCCTTGATTAATTTAGAAAGAGAGGATGTAAATGTTAGTACTCAGTCGATACTTTCAAACACTCCCAGATTATCTGCTATAGAAGATAGCCCTGAGCCATTATTATCACCACTAATAAACCAAAAAGGGGCGCGGAAGAAAAGTGTAGGGCAGAGTACTATGCCAAAGAAAAAGGGAAAAAAATTGCCTTTAATAGAGAACAAGGTTATCACACGTACAAGGGCTAAACAAAATATGTTGGAAACCCCTAGTCTGGAAGCAATTTTTGATAAATTAGTCGAGCTTATTAGGCCATTGCACGATAAAGTGGATAATTTGACCAGGGAGGTCCACAAATTGAAAGGATCTATTGATAAAATTGGGATTCAAGACTTAAAGACAAAAGGTATAGAAAGTCTAACTTTATCAGAGGGCACTGCTGTTAGGGATGCTGGTATAACTAATGTGCCAATAACTAATGTGCCCATAAGTAAGCCCGCTAATAGCCAGCTTCGGGGCGACCCAGTCATAAGTTCGCAGTCACCTTCGGAAGGGAATACAATAGTAAATGAGCAACAGGGTGGCCACCCTAACACATGCACCTTACCAATAGAACAAACATACAAGGATAAGGGAGCATATACGATTTCATCAAACATCAGTAAGACCCCTCCTTGTATTAACTTACCACCGGAATGCAGCGCGTATGTAGCAGTGCTGGTTAATATCCCTAAATTAAAAGATGGGCAAGTGGAGAACCATGATCAATTGAAGAATAAAATCCTCCACTGGTTGTCTAATAATTGTAACTTTCCCATGGTAGGGGCCAGCCAGATTATATTAGCGCAGAGAGTGGGATGGGTAGGTCCCCTTAGAAAAAACTTTGAGGGTGACTGCGTCATAATAAATTTTAAAACTTGTTTGTGGGCCAAAAACACGCTTATGAATGCGCCATTACCATCAGCCTGGGAATTTAACACTACCTTATTACCATTAGGCTATTTTTATAGGCATTTATTGGAACCCAGCTACCCAAGTAACACCGGTTTTGTAAAAACATTGAGACCCCGTCATAATTTTTGTATCCCAACATTCAACAGATTTAAGATTCTTGAATCCCTGGAGGACATTGACTGACACATTTTGTCAAATAACCCAGCACAGGTCAATTACCCTGCAAGGCCTATACTAAGTGTTGAACCTAATGAACGGAAGGGAGAAAAGACCCGCGGTAATCAGGACATCTGTTACTCACCTAACATAGTAGCTGCTCAAGTCCCCCCTACATCTGAATTTACCACAGCAGAAGTAGATAACGCAACTGAGGGACCTAATTCTACTGGGACCATAGCAAAGCTATCTACGGTAGATACTCTTTTAAATCTAGATTCTACTGTGGTTGTGTCAAATGGCTGCGTAGTAGCTAACTGCGACTTTACTTTAGGCTACAGTGTTGTCACATGGAATATTGCGGGTTTGAACAGAAAATTGGACTCTCCTTTTTGGAAGGATTTCATTAATATAGGCTACGATATAATATGTCTTCAAGAAAACTGGTGCGAGAAACCTATTTTTGTCGAGGGATATTCATCATACTGCTTGAATGCGGTCAACTCAATTGCTGGAAGGGCTAAGGGAGGCCTTTTGCTTCTGGTATCCACTAAACTCAACCAGTGTAAAATTAAGAGTTGCGTCCCGGTGGATGTTTACTCCCAGGTATTGCGTTTGGAGTTTGATAAGGGCAAAGATTTAATACTGATACATTTTTATAACAATGTTTTTACTGCTGATAGAGGTAAAATTTTGATTCAGTTGGAAAATGAAATTGAGAGGACTCAGGTACTATCGGGCTGCCAGTCCATTATCCTTTGGCTGGGCGACTTTAACATAAGCCCATGCCCTCATGCCATGAGCAATTTGTGTGGGTTAAGAAGGGAGTGTGGAAATAAGGAGGAAGTTGACTTTTTACACTTTCCACACTGTACATATGGTATGGCTTTAAACAAGATGTTAGCCAAGTTTGATTTGGACATGTTAAGCTGTATGAAAAATAGGGAAAACATTAATTGTCCAACTTTCACAGGAAGAGGTGCTAATTCCCACGTTGATCACATTCTGCTTTCCAATAACACTGCTTATTCCAATTTATGGGTTAACGAGCAAACATTAAGTGATCACAATAGTATTTCTATACTATTACACTGTTGGGGCAACAAACAAATGGTCATTAACAACCATATTAACCATGTTGAAGCCGTAAGACCAAATGGAATGAGGATTAGGTGGTCTAGGATTGTTCCACATAAATTATTGCAGGAGGTATTAAGGAAATGTAATCAGGAGATAGATTATTGTCTTGGCGAGGAGGTGAATTCGCACAATATACTTAATAAGTTACATATAATTAATGAAACAATAGACAGTCTTCTTACTAAAACATATAAGGGGAAAAGAGAAATTAATGTGGGATGGTTTGACAAGAGTTGTACTCATGCCTTGCATGATTTAAAACAAGCTTTGAGTACTAAACCACGAAACCCCACTAGCATTAAAAACTGTCGCGCCAACTATAAAACATCCCTCGTCAAGAGGAAAAGAGCATTACAAGAAGAGGCCTGGAACAACCTCAACCTAGCGGCAGACACAAATGATAGTAAACTGTATTGGGAAACTATAAATAGCCCTTTTTTGAAAAATGATAATGTGCCTGAAATAACCTCGCATGTAGATTGCAATTCATGGATGCAACATTTTTTAAATATTTTTAATCCTGATTGGTTAGTTTTAGATTTTTTACAGGATAATGATCACATATGGCCAAGATTACCCTTAGACATAAGTTTGGACGGGGTCCCGTTGGATTTATATAAATCTGAACTACATTTGTGGGCCCCCATTTTGACTAGATTTTTTAATGCTACTGCGGAGGGTCAGCTACCTATTTCTTGGGGCCAGTCTTTGATTATTCCCCTTTTCAAAAAAGGCTCCAAGTCTGAGGCAAGCAATTACCGCCCCATTTCCCTACTAGATTCCTCTATAAAAATCATGAGTAGAATAATTTTAAAAAGACTTGAAACTTGGGCCACGGACAATTTGATTTTGTCAAGGGCACAATATGGCTTCAGAAAAGGTCTGGGGACAATGGAACAGTGTGTTAATCTTGACCTCCTTATTCACAAATACACTGTTGCTAAGGAAGGCAACCTGTTCCTTTGTTTCGCAGACCTGAGTAGTGCCTTTGATCTTGTAGATCATAAAATCCTGTGGGATATCCTGCTAGAACTTGGTGCCCCAAAGGAGTGCATTTATTTTTTGGCACGGCTTTATTCTGGTTTATCTTGCAAAGTTCGTTATGGTCCTTTGGGGGAATGTACACCCTTTTTTAAAGTGGCTAGAGGTATCCGACAGGGTTGTGTACTGGCACCATTTTTATTCTCATTATTTATTAACCAAATTGATTCAATTTTAAGCAAATTATCTTCAGATGCCCCAATGATCGAAGGTAATCCCATCCCAATTTTATTATACGCAGATGACGCGGTACTTTTATCACGTACACAGATTGGTTTACAATGCCTTATAGACAGATTTGTGTTATTTATTAAAGATAGGAAACTAGTAGTCAACAAAACTAAGACATTTGCTATGATTTGCGGTAGAAAGGTAAAATCCAAACCTACCTTCTACATTGATAAAGATAAGATGCAAACGGTTAATAGATTCTGCTATCTGGGGATAACATTCTCTGGAGATGGGAAATGGACACACGAGGATGAGAATGTGAGACTAAAGATGAATAGAAATACCAGTAGTATTTTTAGATTTGCAGCTAAACTGGGGCAGAGAAGGATAAAAGAAATGTTGGCCATTTATAAAGCCAGGTGCGTATCATCGGCACTATACGGGGCGGGAGTGTGGGACCACCATCAGGTGAATTGTTTAAAGAACGATGAAAACAAGTTTTTGAAAAAGCTATTATGTGCCTCCCCCTCAGCCTCGACTTTAATAACTCACATGGAAGTCGGTATCGACTTCATCACTGACTTAGCCGCATTACGCCCACTACTGCTCTGGCGCTCCATCTGGTCTAAAACTGAGACGATATTCACACAATCAATTATTAAAGATTGCTTGAGGCTTGACAACTTATCACGTATACCATGGTTAAGCTATATTTACTACTGGTTCAATGTCCTATATGATTGTAACATTTATCTGAACCCAGAAGCAGCTGCATTGATACCAAAGAAAGATTTAAAACTGAGGTTTCTAGCATACAAGAATGCGGCCAGAGAGAGACAGTCCAGTAATTTAATAACCGTAGTATCTTATAATGATTTGAACTTGAGGAAAGGTTTTCAGGCTTACCTTACGTTCGTAACAAGAAATTCTCATCGATTTGTCCTAACCCGTTTAAGGCTCGGGATTGTCCATCACTTAGTTTCATTCCCGCACATGAAAATCAAATCTAATACATTGTGCCCTTGTGATAACATTTCAAAGCAAAGCTGCTGTCCCTTTTTATTGTTTTGTAAATTTTATTGTCATTTTAGGAAGTTTTATCTTAAACCTAGGGGCGTGGCCAAGCCGCGGGCTAAGATGGCCGCACGGCGTTGAAGCTCCGCCATCGACCCGGCGCAAACCCTGCTTTCCTCGCCCTCCTGATGCGGGCGCAGGACGCCATACGCTGCCGCTGGCCCTACTAAGACCCCGGAGTGCGCTGGGATGCAGAGCGGACCTCCCGGGCCACGGGGGCGCCCGGAGATGAGCGCACCATCCTGAGGCCCAAGATGGCGGGCTGATCCGGGAACGGGGGACTCGAGTGCGAGGAGGGCGACCGGCCGAGAGACAGGTACCCGGGGGGCTCGGAGGGGGGGGCATTGAGCACCGGGGTGCTGGCTGGCGGGGGCCCGCTTCTTTCTCCCTACGCCGTTGCGGACCGGAGGACGACCGGGCGCACGGCTCTGGCCACTGCGCTTCGGCCGCGGCCTCGCTCGTTATCTCCTCTCTGGGGCCCCGGACTAATCCGGTCGGGGAGCCTGGGAGGGGTGGCGGGACGGTTCTGCGTGCGGTGGGGGGTGGCGGTTGGGGCCCTGCGCTGGGCCCGACGCCCGGGTTGTCCCTGCCTCGTTACTTGGGCCCTCGCGGGTTTTGCCATGTGCTCCGCGGCTGGTTGTTGCGTTCCTCCCTTGCCCCTCCCGGCGGCGCCGAGTCGTGGCTGCTGATCACATCGCGATGGCGCACTTGATGTTCCATTGGGGCCCTGCTGGCTACACGAAGTCGTGACTCTTGCCGGCTGCGCAGTGAGGACGTGATCTGTCCGGTGCCCGGTGGGCCCACCATCATCAGTGCTCCAGACCAGATTGGCTAAGGATTGGCCGGACGCTCCATCGCACCATCGCCTCCCTTGCTCTCCACACGTCTGGAGGTTGTGAGAATGGGTCGCAAGGACCCCAAACAGAAAACGCTGCAGTTCGAGAAACTGTCTGAGCAGCCCACGGATAACCCCCCTGACATGCCGGACCCGGCTGGTGGGGCGACCGGCGGCTCGACGACCCAGGCTCCGGCCCCGGACTGGCTACAGGAGATGCGTGCCGGCTTCAGAGCCCTGGATGGTCGCTTTGACGCCCTAAATAAGACACTGGAAACTATGGGGGCCAAAATCCAGGCCCATGACAAGCGTTTGGGAGAGGCTGAGGCCCGGATCTCGGCGGTGGAGGATAAATCGGTACAGGAGGTCAAAAGGGTGGACAGATTGGAGCGCATACTGAAGGAAGTGGCCAGCAAAAACGAAGATTTGGAATCGCGCAGTCGGCGCAACAATGTACGGATTATTGGGGTTCCGGAGTCCACGGCCACGGGCAGGCTGGATGTTTTTGTGGAACAACTGTTGGCTGAGATCTTTGGGAGAGACTCCTTCACTCCTGGCTTCGTGGTGGAGCGTGCCCACCGTTCCCTGGGGCCGAGGCCTAACCCGGGGCTCCCGCCTCGCCCCCTGATTGCCCGCATTATGAACTTCCGAGACCGTGACACTGCCTTGCGGCTTGCCAGAGAGAAGGGCGAGATTACTTGGCAGGGTGCAAGACTTTCATTCTACCCAGACTTCACCGCCATGGTCCAGGAGGCCAGGCGTAAGTATGCGGGGGTGAAGGCGGCGCTCCGGAACCTGGGCCTTAAATATGGCATGCTCTATCCGGCCCGGCTCCGGGTCGAGGTTGATGGCCGAGCTCGGCTATTTGACAATCCCGCTGCGGTGCAGGAGGTTTGCCGTACCTACAAGCCGCGCAGGGGCCCGCCGGGGGGAGATGAGGGTGGACGGTCTCCCCCTGGTAGTGGGTCGGCGGGCAGCCAGGACCTGTTCTTATCCTCCGGTGTCGGCTGAGACTGCGCCCGTTACTAAACTTTGCACTGTTTTGACTTTGGTTATTTGAGGACGTATTAACATTTGGAGTATATTGGTGCTACTGCGCTGGGTTGATTGCGGATCGTTGTCACTCCCCTTTGGTTGAAACCGCTGGGATCGTTTTCTGTTACGATGCTCTACTTTTTGTTGTTTGGTTACACTGGGTATTCCTGCCTAGAGCTATGTTCTTCTTTTTTTCCAGAATTGGGATTGCCTCACGTTTGCGTGGTTTGGCTGGGCGGGGGGAGGGGGATTGGGGTAAGCAATTTTGATTCTACTACTACGGCTATGTGTGAACGAACTTTATTGCTACACAGTGACATTCCGATTTTGCTGCTTCCATCACTTGCTGACTGGCATCAATGGCCCACATAGGTTTGAATGAAGCTCCTCTCAATCTATCGTTAATGTCTTGGAATGTCCGGGGCCTGAACAACCGGAGTAAATGCAAACAAGTACTACATTACTTAAATCGGCATCAGGTGGACATTGCTTTTCTCCAAGAGACTCATCTGCATGGCCCCATGCCCTCCCGCTTTGCGGCCTCCTGGGGCGCTCACCGATACTTCGCTAATTACAGTAATTACGCCAGAGGCACTGCGGTGCTGATCCATAAGAGAGTCCCGTTTCAGTGCCAGACGTTTCTGGGGGACAGGGAGGGGCGCTACTGTATTGTACAGGGGGTCTTGATGGGCCATGTTGTTACTCTTGTCTGCGTGTATGCCCCCAACACTGATTCCCCGGATTTTTTCAATGCGCTTGCGGCCCAACTGGTGACCCTAGCGCCGGCTGGCGTTTTGCTGGGTGGCGACCTAAACCTGTTGCTGGATGTGGGGCTGGATAGCACCTCTGGGGCCACAGACTCTAAGCCTAGGGCAAGGCGCGCATTCCAGGACCTTTGCCGTCGATTCTCGTTGACGGATATATGGCGCAGGCGACACCCAAACACTACTGACTACACACACTTTTCAGGGCAGCACAACACTTGGACCAGAATTGACTACTGGCTCCTCTCCCCGGGCCTATCCCCTTGGTTCCGTGCGTTGAGGACGTTCCCGAGAACGTACTCGGACCACTCTCCAGTCCTGCTTGGCTTAGACGTTCCTCGACCTGAGGGGTTTGAGCGGCAGTGGCGCTTCCCTGGGAGGGCGCTGCTGGATGACCTTTTTGTACACGAGGTTTCCGAGGCGATAGAGGACTACTTCACCATAAATACTGGCTCGGTGGACTCGTGGGCAGTGCTCTGGGATGGGTTCAAGGCATACATCAGAGGGGTCTGCATTGCTAAGCACGCGGGGGTCCTGAAAGTATTGCGCGCCACAATAACACAACTGGAGACACAGCTAGACGCGCTAGACACTGAGGCGCAGCGGGCACCCGCGGACGAGGTATTTACCAGGCGCTTACGACTGTTATCTGACTTCCGGGAGGCCGCGGACAGGGAGATCCTGTATCTGGGGAAATACCAGGTTGCGCGTAGGTATGGAGAGGGGGACAGACCAGGGCGCACGCTAGCGCAGGCCTTGCGACCACCATACAGCAAGTCCCTGATCGCCGAGGTGCGGGGCACGGACGGGGAGCTCCGCACAACGCCCGCTGAGATCCGGGACGAGTTCCTGGCCTACTACACAGATCTATACACCACCAAGTTGGGTGACTCCGCGGCCGCGCGTGCGGCCTATTTATCGGAAATCGCTCTTGTGTACCTGGACAGGGGCATGCGGGAGTTCATGGCGGAACCTATCACGGTGGCGGAGGTGCGGGGGCGATCAAAGTGCTCCGGGGCCCTTCTGCCCCGGGCCTTGATGGCTTCTCCGCTGACTTCTACAAGGCCTTTTCTGATCTGCTGGCGCCCAAGCTAATAGAGGTGTATGCGGAGGCCTTGGAACGTGGCTCCCTCCCGTCAACTCTTAGTGAGGCGGTCATTGTGCTGCTCCCGAAGCCGAATAAGGACCCTACATTGTGTGGGTCGTACAGGCCCCTCTCCCTCTTAAACACTGACTATAAGATATTGGCCAAAATAGTGGCCAACAGGCTTTCCCAGCTGATGGAATTCATTATATCGCCCGCACAGTCCGGCTTTGTCCCCCGCCGCTCGACATCGCTTAATTTGCGTACGCTCTTCACGGTTCTGCACAGAATTAACCCGACCACTCCGGCTGCAGCGATCCTCCTAGACACCGAAAAAGCGTTCGATTCTTTGGAGTACAAGTGGCCTTTCTTTCTTTCCGTCATGGAGCGCATGGGCATGCCCACGAACTTCCTGGCGACCGTCAGACTCCTTTATAGTCGCCCTACGGCCCGTTTGCGTCTCAACGGCACGCTATCTCGCCCATTCTCACTCACGCGCGGTACGCGGCAGGGTTGCCCGCTTTCACCGCTCTTGTTCATTTTGGCTATGGACCCCCTGATTCGGCATTTCCAAGAGCGGCACCTCCACAGGGGTCTCCAGTTTCGGACGGGCCCCTTGCTGGCCTCTCTTTATGCCGATGACACAATCCTGTATGTCAGGGAGCCGCAGGCCAACCTGGCCCCCTTGATACATGAGATCCTTCGTTTCGGTAGCCATTCGGGACTGGGCATAAACTGGCATAAGTCCATCATCTTCCCACTGACTAACGGCACCTCCCCATGGCAATGTGAGTTCCCTCTTGAGTGGTGCTCAGACTCGGTGCGATACTTGGGCATACAAATACATTTGAACACGGACAAAATCATCCGCCTCAACTATGGCCGCGCGATTGCGCAGCTGGAGACTCAGGTGGATGGGTGGTTGCGGCTCCCGCTCTCTATGTCCGCCAGGATAGCTATTCTTAAAATGATAGTGCTCCCCAAATTCTTGTATCTTTTCAATAACATCCCTATCCCTCAGACCCGGGCCTTCTTCTCCACACTGCGGTCCCTCCTGATTAGGCTGGTCTGGGGCGGGAAACACCCACGGATCCGCTGGGCGACCCTCACACTCCCACAAGATCGTGGCGGCCTTGGAGTGCCGGATTTATATTTATACTATCTAGTCGCTCAGTGTGCACATGCCTATGCCTGGTATCACCCTGATGCTCGGATCCCATTCCTTCGCCCAGAGGCGGACTTTGTCCTCCCGGGTCGCCTGTCGACGGTGTTGCCCAAAGGTGTCCCCAGGGACCCAAAGGACATTCAAACTGTGTCTACCACCAGCTGGGCATGGAACAGGCTCTCGCGCTATTTGGCTCAGCCTCTGCTGTATTCGTCTTCCCTCCCGATACCCAACCCTGGGCTGTTACCTGGCACGGATGAAGCACTAGTGCGACGAACGTTGCCGAAATTTGACCTCACAAGGATCGGGGACTTGTACCCGGGTGGGCACATTTTCTCGGCGTCAGAGGACGCGCGATTAAGTGACGCTACATTCATGGACCGGTTCGTTCTTCGCCGGCTCTATTGCGCCGCCCGGGCGGAGATTCAGGGATTCCCCCTCGAGCCGGCCTCCCTTGAACCTCTCACCATCCTGATTGACGCCGATACGGGGGCACATATTGTTTCCAAGCTGTACAAGGCGTGCGCGGCGCGGGTCCCCTGTGCGGATGATCGTGCGCGGGAGGAGTGGGGGACAGACCTTGGTAGGCCTATCACGGACGAACAATGGACGGCATGTTGCAAGGTCACCGACACAGTGTCATTGAATAGCCGTCACAAACTCCTACATTATAAATTCCTACGCCGTTGGTATATGACCCCGGTTAGACTCCACGCCATTGATCCCGCGCGACCGCACGCCTGCTGGAAATGCGCTGCACCACATGCCGATTTTGCACACATGGCCTGGACATGTCCGAGACTGCAGACATTCTGGGCACAGGTTCACAAGATCCTAGAAGAGATGCTAGGGCTTACACTCATTCCCACTCCTGAGGTCGCACTGTTGGGTTATACGGTCAATTTCCCAAAGAATGTCCGTAAACTGGCCTCTCTAGGGCTTCTTCTGGCCAAGCGGGAGATAGCAAAGCACTGGGGGAGGAAGACAGCTCCCACGTCCAAGACATGGCTTACAGCCTTGGCTTTCTGCAGCACGAATAGCGAGATCTACTCCAGTCTCCTCCCAACGATAGCGCGTCCTAGGGACATCTGGGGCCCTTATAAAACATACATTGCAGGCTTGCCTGGCTCGACCCCGCCATCTCCAAATCCCGGAATAGCTCCCACTGGAGTGGGGTAGGTTGTACCAACCCACTATTACGAAGATGTAGGGGTCCTGCTGGGGTGTCAACGCGGGGATATTAAGCTCCTGGGGTCGGGTACTGCACACCGCGTTGCGTTTTCCCATGTTAGAAATGGGGGCAGGGGAGGGGAACGTCTTTAGTACCCTGGGGACGGCTCACGGGTCAGGGTTCCCCCTGGATCAGGTTCGGGCAGGAGTTGATGGTGGATTGGTAGATGGGGTCTTATTGTCGGTTGCATTCATGATGTGGTATTGTTTATCTCAGGACCGGAAATGTCACAATGCTGCTACTGATTGGGTATTTGTGTATCACACAGCCGCAAGATCTGTATTATTTGATTTGTCTAATTTCAATAAAAACTTTAAAAAAAAAAAAAAAAAAAAAAAAAGTTTTATCTTAAACCTATCTTTTTAAAATATAGTGTTATAACCACTAAATAAGCAATGAAGCTTTTAATGTTTTTGGAAAGCCCTGACATTTGCTTTTGCGTTGCACTATATGTGTTAAAGTGTATAAACATAAGGAAGTCTATAATCTGTACTGCTTAGCTTCCATTGTTTTGCGTATTTTGCACATTAAGTATGTACCGCTTATACCATTTATGCATTTTAAATTCTGAGTTCTCCATGGATGCTTAACGCTTTTTAAAATTGCCCCTCTATTCAGCACCTTTTGCACGGTTATAATGTACTTGTCACTTTACGCAGAATTTGCACTTTGTCAATCTATTCTAATGTAGTACTGTCCGTAATCCTTTTACGCCTCTTTTATCTTGAGTTGTCTAGGGATACACTTTGCACTTTAATATTGCCTTTTTTGCACATAAAATTTTGTGCATAGTTACAATATACTTGTTACCCAATGCTGATTTTTACATCTACTATAATAATTCTAACGGACTTCAAGATTGGTACAGTAATGGTGAATTTGTATACATAAATGTATAGTGCTTATTGTATAAGATATTTTGGACTGCTATGTATTTTAATGTTGTATTTATTACATGTCTTGCTTATATGGTTGTATTTTACATACCGAATAAAGCTTTTGACTTGACTTGACTTGACACAATAGTCTCTCTTTATCGTTGGGTCTAGTTCCACCTGTCTATCTGAGCAAGAGAGCTTCCATTGGAGATTGTCTCTATGATCAAGAGACATACTCCTCAATTGGGTGGATGACCAAATAATAATACCGTTTACGATAAAAAGATTGATGGGAATCCAGCCTCTGCTCTTAAATTCTATGTGTTGATTCCCTATATATACACTCTTGTCCTTTTGTGATTCTTTCTATTCACATAGGACCCCTAGTTCTCTTTGTGGTTGATAGAGTTAGATTTGGGGATTGGAACTTGGGCAGGTCGTTAAAATATCCCTTAGACCCTATTTTTCTAAGTGCGTTACTATTGTCATATTATCAAGGACGGAGTTAAAATTATCGCTGCTTTAGCGGCAGGAAACTGCTGCTAAAGCGACGATAATGAGCTTGATAATATGCCCTTGTGAATTCCCATAGAAGCCCATGTTCTGGTGTGAACATGGGCTTCTATTGGAATTCTCTGCGGCATATTATCAAGCCCATTATCGCCGCTTTGGCGGCACTTTCCTACCGCTAAAGCGGCGATAATTTTAACGCCGTCCTTGATAATATGGCCCTTAGTCACTTGTACTGTTGCCTGTGCAACTGTAGCCACACACTAGGATGGATGTGAATTGGCTTTAAAGAGGAACCTGAAACAAAGTCGGAAAAGAGAGAAATAGGTCTTTGCACTCAGATTCGGCACAAAACTCTCTCCAGTAATACCTCTAGGGAAGAGTAAAGTAGGAAAGGGGCACAGATTGCCTACTAGAGTAATGCTGCTACTATACTATGTAAAGGGCGAGATTGTTTATAATCTAGCAACTCATAGCATTCATTGTGGCTTTAGAGTTGCAGAATCACCAAGTGATTCATTAAAATAGCAGAACATTGGTAATGGAAAAGAAGGTGGCAGTTTTACAATTTAAATTTACTCAAGCGTCTTTTAAAGATTGTGGCATATCACCATACCTTAAAGAGCATGTTTATCAAACTGCTAATCATGGGAGAGAGGATGTATGGACATGACGAATATGCATAAATCACTCCATAGTTGTCTTACTTTAAGTCTTGGATATTTGTGAGAATCGTCTTCAATTCTATGACATTTAAACCATAGAGATGAGAAGGTGCATCTGTTCAGCTCAGAATACCCTTTTTCGGTGAGTCCTTTTTACCTGACGTTCCTACATGTTATTGCTTTTGGCATGTTCAGGTGGTCCCTAAAGTAAAGAACCATCTGATCGACAACTCACAGGTTTATCTACCAAGCACTACATGTTTGCATCATGGAGATGGGTGGGTCCCAGCAGGGTTTCCTTGCAATTGACTTTGAGATGGTGACTTTCTAGGAGGTGAATTATATCAACTGAAGACACCCAGAATGCATTACGAGAGCCGTTTGAAGTACTGAGCCATCTAGTCCCCTTAACCAAGATCCACTTCCTGGTGTAGAATATCTCCAGTCTGCAGACCATTCAATATTGTTTATGCTTCCAGATGTGCCATTAGGTGCTCTGAGCATATGAACTAAAGGCAACTACATCTTCTGGCCTCGTAAATGCAAGCTAGACCCATTGGCACTGCCCTTTCACAAGAAAATGAAAATTATGTCTCAGCTTTCAAAACCAAACTCCAAGGGCTCCAGCCCATTGGGGAAATGCTTGGTGCATTAAATGTCCTGCCCGGTCCTGCTAATATTCACACAGTTCCAAGTACAACACCCATAGGGCCCACAAAAATGTGAAAAATGTGGACATTAAAGTCTTCTGTGTAATGATGTTCCTTGGTAACATCTGTCGCTTTTTACAGAGTGACTGTAATTGAGACATGAATACAGCATTCTAGCCACAATATAGCAAAGGAAGTTTGCTTTACAGGCTGAATCTGCTTGCCACACATCTGACAACTAGATCCTCCGAGCTAGAACAGTTAGAATCTCTGTGCATTAAAAAGTGGAAATGACTGACACCACCTCTGAACTATTTCCCCTATTACAGCAGATGGCTTTGCAACTATTGAACTGATTTTACAAGAGTGGGACAGTGTCCCA
The DNA here is from genome assembly GCF_964204655.1 of Triturus cristatus. Classification (NCBI taxonomy): domain Eukaryota; kingdom Metazoa; phylum Chordata; class Amphibia; order Caudata; family Salamandridae; genus Triturus; species Triturus cristatus. Next base: position 157,709,115 of record NC_140591.1, on the reverse strand, counting down.
GTGATGAAGGTCTTCATCCATGTGTCCAAATGGCATTGGAATCTCCTAAAATGAGCACCTCCCTCTTGTCTGCATTAAACTTCAGACAATTGTTTTCTGTCCAATATGCTACTGCTTTCATACAGTCAGTAAAGTTTGTCTGTGCCAGGAAAACATCACCAGCCATATTTATGATTACTTGGGAGTCATCCACGTAGGTCATAATATTTAGCTGGTATGCAGATGTTAAACAGGGTTGGCCACAAAGATGACCCTTGCGCCAATCCACACTCCGATTTGAAATAGGTTGATGCATAAGGCAGCAGCGTGACTGCTGGGCTGCAAGTCTGTAGAAAAGCTGTCAGCAAGTTCAAAGCCAGACATTTCAACCCAATTCTGTTAAGTAGTGAGACTAGTATATTGTGCGACACCGTATCCAACAGGAGGAGAGTCGCCACTCCACCCCGTTTTTGGATCATCCGCAGCTAAAAACACCAATTCTGTACCATCATAGCTGTGGAATCTTTACTGGGTTCATCAAGAATAGCGCTGTAACTAATAAACCTTTAGAGCTGGTCATTCACCAGTAGCTGCATTTACTTTACAGGCCCTGGGTGCATTCAATACCACTTTACTAGGGACTTACAAGTAAATTAAATGTGCCAATTGGGTATAAGCCAATTCCACCATGTTTTAGGGATAGAGCACAAGCACTTTAGCGCTAGTTAGCAGTCCTAAGGCCAGCAAAACGAGATCAGCAAAAAATAGAATGGATGAGGGCAAAGCTATTACAGTCGAGTTCTGACATCACAATGCCTGCTGCCAGGCTTATGAAAGCCAGGTCATGCCATGGAGAAGGTGTATAAAGCAATGAAAATGAAAAGCTGATTTTCCTTCTTCTGCTTTTTTTTTCTAGCTTACAAGTACAAAATACATGTTTATTTTTTGCACTCATTAGATAATTATACAAAAAATAGAGGGGCAGATTTATGAGGGACTTGCGCCCCTTTCACGCCGCCGTTGCATCACTTTTGTGACGCAGCGGCGGCGTAAACCCTGCGCCACGTTGCGCCCCATTTACATCGTGACGCATCTATGGAGATGCGTCACGGTGTAAAGCCCTGTGCCACGTGAAACCTGCGTCAGGTTTCACGTGGGCGTTTCGACACGAGGGGGGCGTTCCGTCGCAGGAACGCCCCTGAAAAGTGACTCAGTGAAATCTATAAGATTTCACTGAGTCACTTTCCCAACGGTGATGCGTCAAAACCCTGCGCCTGCTTGAAGCAGGCGTAAGGCTTGACGCACCATGTTAGGGATAGGTTAGGTTGGAACAGTGCTGGAGTTGCGTCGCGCTTGCGACGCAACTTCAGCACTGCGCCAACCTTACGCCGGCAGATGAATCACGTATCTGCTTGTCCTTGCGCCACGATGCACCGCATTGTAAATGCGGCGCATCTGCGGTGGCTCAAAGGCAAACTTGCGTGACGCATCTTCCATGGCGCATCCATGCTGATTTGCAGGGATGCGCCAGGGAACATAAATCTGCCCCAGAATCTTTATGCATGTTACAAAACATTCCGAGATACTGCCGTTTTTTTCTTTAAACCGACCTGTATTGGCCTGCTTCTAATATCCTTTTGCAACAAATATCTAATAGGTCTTTGATGTGCTTAGTTTTGCTCTAGAGGTTCTATTTTTATTCTTCAAGTTTGAAAACATGCTGTCTCATATCATGTGAAAGAGCTACGCTCCAAGGTTTTAAGTGGCTTGTAGCAAAGGTGATGGTGTGACCATGTATTATGTGGGATAAAGTACCCCCTGCTATTCATGATAAGGATATTGCAAGTCACCTTGGAGTTCCATAACCTTATAAAGGAACTCCTCTTCAGCCTCGTTCCTCTATATGGTTATAGAACTTCTTGGTTGCTTGCAATATCACTTATAATGTACGGCAGGGCGTACTTTATCCCTTATATAATCTATATTGTATAAAGACATTAACCAATGGCATATAATGACAGCAGTGAATAAATGGTAAGATTCTTTTCAGAAGTTTAATTTTCAAGAAGCTGCTGGATGAATAAACCCCCCACCAATACTAATACCGTGTAGGGTGGAGGCCCATCCACTAAGCATGGGCTGGGCTACTGCCCCCTTCCATGTGGGGCTTCCCAGCAACCTTTGCCTCCCAGAGAGTCTTGCAGCTGAGGTGTTAAACTGACTGGAATTGGTCATTTGAAGGTTAAGGAAGGGAATTGAAAAGGCTGAGCAGACCCGAGGGTACCCCCCTTGTCGGCTGAGGCCCGGCAGGGAAAATGCGTTAAGCGGTTGCCTTATTAGACTGAATGTGTCACTCCTGTCAATGTTGTCTTAAGATTTACTAACCTTTCTTTTCGTTTCAAGTAGTCCATGTTGGTCGGGTCCCTGGGTCTCTGCCTGCCCAAGCGGGATGTGAATAGCAAATGTGTACAATTTTTGAATGCTTATATCGCTTCTTGAGATATTCATAATATGCAAGGATCAATGTGATGTGTTATTGTGTTACCCTGCTCAGTATATGTTCCTATGAAGTAAACTTTGCTACGTCATACTCCACCTGAATGGTCTGTGGCTCTGATTTTGGTGGGGGTACATGGTGTGTGGGACAAAGCCATTGCACGAGTGAGCGCCTGCTACGTTGGCAACCTGTACACTGAGAGAAGCTCGAGTAATCAGCCCTGCATAAAAAAGTCTAAGGAGTGCCGTTTTCATAATAACATGTTTAAATTTAGCGATTCGTTCTATAAACTGATGTCAATATTAACCTGTAAAGGTATTCCAGCTATTGCTCTGAAGAATAAATAGCTCCTCTGGCAGATGTCACACCTGACAACAGCTGCAAGCACCAACTCACTGAGCTGACTCAAGTGTTCTAGCCATGGGCCATATGTGTCACTCCGGCCAAACAGACAGATGTCAGAGACGCTGCCCTTTCGAGTGCAAAGGATTTCATGTAATTGCTCATAATTGTTGCTAGAGATGTTTTTTCTCTTTCTGAATAAGACTTGTGTCCCTCGCCCAGGGCTACCATAAAAATAATTCAAGAGCAGAGGATCGAGCTACTGACACTACATAAACAACCTACATTGTGGCTGAGTGCAGATTGTGTGACAGGAGCATATATAGTAGTGCATGATGGAAGCCCGAGGATGCTTTGGTTTTTCAGCATCTTTTTAGAATCTGTTTATTTGATCGTAGATACGATCCAGCATTCATTGGTCAGTCTTTATCACTGACCGAGATATTTAAGGCCAAACCATGTTGTTTTACAAGAACTGTCATTTCAGTAGGGAAGCCACGTGAATGCAGCTACATCTGCAAGCTCACCAAGAAGCAAAGTTTGCCATCTTTGCATAAATGCTCCTGCCCCACAGACGGGTCTCAGAATCCAACGTGCATGTACTCACTCTCTTCACATAGCTGAGGGAACATATATACAAGAATGCAGCGGTCAAGGACAGGCAAGACTCTGGCGCAGAAAAAAACAGCATTACTGCAGTAACTGGAAAAAAGCTATTTTACTCCTGTGCAAGGAACTGGAAGCACAGTTACAGCATCCCATGGTGCAAGAACTTTGATATTTGTACAGGAAAAATGCTTTAAAATATGCTTCTCAAAACAAGCAGCATGTGCAGCAGCAGTACAAGCTGCCCGACGCAGGCAACAGCTATGCTTACATCCTCAATCACATACACAGTGAACAACATATGCAACACCAGTGAACTACTTGTGTCACCTTGACTGCGAGCAGCATATTCCGCAGCAGAGCAAGCTTCTCTCAGTGTACCTGTGAACATGTGCGCATGTGTACATGTTTGGGAGTGTCAGAGTACTGGTGTGATATGGTGGTATGAATGATGGGCATGCGCAATGGTGTGTGTGAGTGATGATGTGCTGTTGGGTGTGTATGCTAGACTGTATTCGTGTTTGCTTGACAGTACAAGAGTGGTGTGTGATCTAATGGGGGATTCTGTCTGAAATCTATATATCAGTGCAAATGTATATATATGGGTTTGTGTACATCTTTGTGGCAGTGTGCTATGTTAGTGTTGTGGTGTGATGGTGTATGAGCTATTGCAATGTCCGTGACTGATGGAATGTGTTGTGTGTGCATGTATGTTGGTGTTTGACAGTGTGTGAGTGAGTGTGGCATGCGGTGTGTGTTGACATGAGTTATCTATTGGTGGGACGGTGTGTGTGTTTAATGCATTGGTTTTGTGGTTTGATAGTGTGTGTGTGCGTTGATTCCTCTGAGTAACGACGTGTGTGTTGTGAGTGAGAGTGCTTTGGTGTGTTAGTGAATCGTTAGGCTGGTGGGATAGTTCGAGAGCGTACTGGTGTGGTACAAGGTCGCATGGTGGTATTGGAGAAATCAGGACAATGACAGAAGACCTCTGGAATCAAAGTAAAAAACATATTTTGACAAATAGAGATGGAAAGTAAAAAGACTGCTTTATTTTTTTAATAAATCATAAATAATAATGAATTTCACAGATAAGTACTAGAAACCCAAACATAAGTTTGTTCGATAATTTTGGAAAGAAATTATGTGAATCTGAATTTTTAGAAGCGAAACACCTGTATATTGAAAAGGCTGTCACTGACAGGTGGCCAACGCCTTGGCACAGTGGAAGGGACAGACTTACCCAGAAGAGCTTTCAAGACTCAGCATCTTCCTAATGGTAGGTTTAAAAAACATATGTCTATCTGTGCACACATGGGTGGCCATCTTTTAATGTGCTTTGGCAAATATACAATTTGTTTACAGTTCCAAGATGGTTGGTGACTTTAGAAGCGATACACTGGCCATGTTGGAATGGAAAATATAAGAAAATATGCTAAAGATTTTGCAAGATGGCCACCCATGTGTGCACACACGTAGGGATGCATAATTGGATTTTGTTGTCATACTTTGGCAGAAAAAAACACACATGAACTTTTAGCAAACAACCCTCTATGGAAAAGGTTGGAAATGCGTTCACGTCAACTACAGGAGTGAATCCTTTTCTGGGTGGAATGGAGAAGGAAACACTTCCACTATTGGTAGGGCTGTCGGAAAACGGTTTGTTGAGGGGAAAATATATTCCCCATGGGCAAAACACATAGGGGCATATTATCAAGAGAGTTTCCATAGAAGCCCATGTTGACACCAGAACATGGGCTTCTATTGGAAGTCTCTGTGGCATATTATCAAGCCCATTATCGCCGCTTTAGCGGCAGTTTTCTGCCGATAAAGCGGCGATAATTTTAACGCCGGACCTTGATAATATGCCCCATAATTAGCATGTGCATTTGCTCTTTAGATTTTCACTTGAAGAAATGCACAGATGTATATTTTCTATCTCTCATACAAACCTGCAATTGCTGCGGGTTCCAGGTGTGTCCTGGTAATCCTTTGTAAATTCCCCAAATTAGAAATTCTAATCTTCCTGATGTATACTTACACATTTTTCGTGCTTCGGTCCCCTTATCTCTTTACTTACTGCTGCAGTCTGCCCTTAGGGACCTCGTGGATGAACAGGTTCAAGGAACTCGATAATCTCTTTGTGAAACCTAGCCACCATTAATTGAGGGTTCTTGATTTATAGCGCTTTGTGCAGAATTGTCATCATGGTTTCAAGCTGAACCCTGCTATGAATGGGAAGCCAATGGGGCTACAGGAGAATATGAGTAATAGGCTCCAGCCTTGGGTGCCTTGAAGTAAGTTGGGCAACTGCATTTTGCACCAGTTGAGGGTGATGACCAAGTGCTAGCTATAGTGAAATGGCACATCCTCAGTTTAACGCTCCTCTTTAAAAAAAAACCTTTCTTATGTTGTTTTGGGGTTTTTGTTTATATAAGGCAACATCTCAAAAAAGTTTATCTATCAGGGGCTTTACCACCCAGATTTGGGTACTGCAATAAGTATCTGGATGTATTACATGCTCTACTTTTTTGGGGGGAGTTTCATAACTCTGCTCTCCCCCAGCGCAGCTCCACTGTTGTGGGACTGCCCCTAGAGCCGCTTGAGCTCCCTGCCAGGTAGCTGTTCGAGACCCTCCTCCACCCACAGAATCCTGCCTGCCCCTCATCCCTAGTGGTGTAGTGGAAGAGCTACGCTCTTCTATTAGTCCACTCTGCTTGTGTCCTCTTTGCCTTGTTCCTGTTTGCCTTTCTCTCTGTTTTGACTTTTTTCCTCTGTGTTTTTTTTTTCCTTGCCTCTTGCCTTTTTCCTCTGTGTTTTCCTTTTTCCATGCCTCTTTCTCCTTCCCCTTCTCTTTGCCTCCTTTCCCTCATGCTCCCCGCCACTGATGCCCTCACGGCCCCTCCCGCCGCGTGTCGCTCCCGCCGCCAAGCTGATTGCCCTTCCCTCGACGCCTAGTTAATGGCTGCTGTGGCTCTGCACAACGGGCGTGCCGCTGGTGCGCTGAAGGCACGCCAAAGGCAAGCATGCCTGCGCCAGTCCACGACTCAATTGTGACCAGCGTCAGGGTCCGCCGCCGCTACGACCCCAGCACTCTCCACCCACTCAATCCGGTTGCAACAACAGCTCTTGACGCCAAGCAACACCCAAGGCCCGACCTTCTGCCGACACTGCCACCACACCTTCACCCACTTCCGGACCCAGGCAGCTACCTCCAATCTGCCGGACGTCACCGCACACAAGCCACTGAACTGCATCCTCCTCAACGTATGCTCCCTGCACAAACACGACACAGAAATCTGGGACCTCCTCATCACTCACATACCATGATGTCGCCTTCCTCACAGAGACATGGACCAATGCTAGCTCTGCACCCGACATTGCAACCGCCATTCCTGACGGATACAAGATCCTGAGAAAAGACCACCCCAACCGCCCAGGAGGAGGACTCGTCATCGTCCACACGAGCTCCCTCTGACTCACAGTCACCAACTCAGATGACCCCTTGCCCCCCGTGGAACACATCCACTTCCAGATTCAGCCAAACCCCAGAACGATGCTCCGCGGAACACTAGACTACAGACTTCCTGGACCCCACACCTCATCACCAACCACATTGCACCCCACTCCCTCACCTCATGGACTACATACTACTCAGAGACCTGAACTTCCACCTGGACAACCACAGCGATCCCAACACCACCGCCCTCCTGGAGAACCTCACCAATATAGGACTGAAGCAATTTGTCTCCAGCCCACTCTCACAGCAGGACAAACACTTGACCACATCTTCACCGGAGGAAACAACATTCGCCTCAGCCACACGGAACTGCTCTGGACAGACCACCACTGCATCCATTTCTCCTTTACGAAACCCATGGCATATAAGCACACACACCGCCTCCTATGCAGACGCTGGAACAAAGTCTCCGAAGAACACTTCACCTCCGCCCTCACCTGCACTTCTCCGCCCGAATGCAACAGCCACCAACACAGCGGCAAGCAACCTCCACCAATGGATCGCCAACATTCTCGCCCCCCTCAAGAACACCATGAGAGGACACAACAAGAAAGCCAACTGGTTCACCACGGATCTCCGAGAATCCAAGCGCTCCTGCCGATGACTGGAGAAGACGTAGAGAAACAGTGAAACTTCAGAAGCACACTCCGCCTACAAAACAGCCATCACAGCACACCACCAACTCATGAAATCAACAAAGAAAAACTTCATCCAAGACAGAATTTTCTGCAACGCCCCCAACTCCATGGAACTCTTCGCCATCATACAGGAATTCACCAAACCCAACAGCAAAACAACCGATGTCCTCCGTCCCAATACCTCTGCACCAAACTGAGCTCCTTCTTTCAGCTCAAGATCAAGACGTTCTACGACAACTTTGATGATCAAGACCAGGGCACTGCCTCAACTTCCACCCCCAACAACGCCATCCAACAGACCCTTCTCATCTGGACCCCTCTCACCACAGAAGACACCTGAAAAGCATCCAATCTGGAGCACCTTCTGACCCCTGCTCACCGCACATCTTCCACAGGGCCGCCACTGCCATTGCACCCAAGCTACGCCGAACTATCAACTGTTCCCTCAACACCACCACATTCCCCGACAACTGGAAGTGCACTGAAGTCAATCCCCTCCTAAAGCATCCCTTCCCAGACATGACGAACCTCAAGAACTTCATGCCCACCTCGCCAAAGTCATCCAAAAAGGCCAGGAACACCCAGCCAGCACACTACATAGAAACCAACAGCAACCTAGACACCTCTCAATCCATATTCCGCAGCAACCACAGCCCTGAGACCTCCTCACTGCCACAGACGACATGTGCGCCCTCCTCGAGTAAGGCCACACGGCAGCCCTCATCCTCCTAGTACACTAGCCACCAGACTCCATGACGCTGGCATCCAAGGAAAAGTCTTAGACTGGATATGATCTTTACTATCAGGCAGAATGCAGAGAATAAGACTCCCGCCCTTCTGCTCAAAACTGACAGAGATCAGATGTGGACTACCTCAAGGATCCTCCCTCAGCCCCACACTCTTCAATGTTTACATGTCCCCCCTTGCAACCATCGTCAGAAACCATGGGCTCAACATCATCTCCTACGCCGATTTCACCCAGCTCATTCTCTCACTCACCAAGGAACCCAACATCACCAGGCGCAACTTCGGAGAAGGGATCAAAGTTGTCGCAACCTGGATGAGCAACAGCTGCCCGAAGCTCAACTCGGAGAAAATAGAAGTCCTCATCCTCGGTTCCACCCCTTCCGCATGGGACAACATGTGGAGGCCCCCTGCCCTCAGAAACCCACACACTCCATCAGACCATGTGCGCAACCTCAGCATCATACTCAACTCTTCGCTCACCATGAATCACCAGATTAACGCCGCATCCTCCCCATGCTTCATCCCCCTCTGCATACTTTGCAAGATGTTCATGTGGATCCCCACGGACTCCAGGAAAACCGTCACCCACGCACTCATCACCAGCAGATTGGACTACGGCAACACTCTCAATGCCGAAATCAACAAAAAACTCCTCCGCAGACTCCGAACCGTCCAGAAAGCCGCAGCCAGACTTATCCTCAACATCCCATGACACGACCACATCACCCAACACCTCTGCGACCTCCGCTGGCTCCCCGTTGAAAGACGAATAACCTTCAAGCTGCTCACACACTCCTACGAAGCCCTCCACAACACCGGACTCCAATACCTCAACGACTGAATCTCCTTCCATGCCCCCTAGAGAAACCACTGCTCAGCCGACCTCGCCCTGGCTACCACTACCATTCCTCATTTCTACAGGACCGAGCAGGTGGAAGATCCTTCTGCCACCTCACAGCCAAGACCTGGAATGAACTCCCCCTTCACATCCGACGAATCCCGACACTGTTTCCAGTCCAGGGAAGACATGGCTTGGCAGTTCGGGCTGGACTGTTCCCATGAAGCACAGGGTCAGACTGATTTGCATATGGCCATGTCTGAACTGGGGTGGCGGAGTGAGCTAAAGAATGATGATGGATAAATCCCAGATTAGTTGACTGGGGTGAGTGCTTGCAATGTTCAACGCTCCGTCCATCATCCCCTCTGGTATTGCTTTGTTCGCCCTAACTTGGCAGGGTATGCCCAGACGTGGGTCCCTTGCTCACCTTGCCACTGGATTCAAGATAGCCTGGCTGATGAGGGTTATGAACCCGAAACCGGTCCCGGGATGCTTGTTTCCGGTCCAGGGAAGACATGGTTTGGCAGTTCGGGGTGGACTGTTCCCATGAGGCACAGGGTCAGACTGATCTGCATATGGCCATGTCTGAACTGGGGTGGTGGAGTGAGCTAAAGAATGATGATGGATTAATCCCAGATCAGTTGACTGGAGGTGAGTGCTTGCAATGTTCAACGCTCCGTCCATCATCCCCTTTGGTAAGACTTTAATTAGAGGCAATGTGTAAAATATTTCTACAGTATACAAACTGTAACAAAGTGAAAGAAACATAACAAAAAACATCCCAAAGCAATTTAGAAAACTACAGTACGTTTTAATAAATAAAATTATTCTAGAATCTCAAAAACACAATCAGTAAAACCAGAGATATACAGATTTAGAATTTTTAGTGAAAATAGCACCTAAAAGCACAAAACATCTCACACTGTCATCTGGTCACGCTAGATGAGGGAAAGTCACAAGTGCAGGCTGACCGCGATAGAGCCCTGGTCGGATACAAGGAGCAGGTTAGTCCCGCTGAGGAGTTACATTCTCAAGCCTGGCGCATAGAGTTTTGCTTGCTCTGGAGGAGGTTATGAGGCAGAGGCTGATTGTCACGGATGGCCATCGCTGTAGCATGAAGAGTAGGTCGGGCATCATTGTTGATCGTCACTGTAGCATGAAGAGGCTGCCGAACATTGTGCATGGTTGTTTAACTGAAATCAGGGCTTGGTATAACTCCTCCTCAGCCATCCTGCCACAATGGCCCTTCCTGTCCACACCTAATCTCCTTTTGTTTCACTGTCTGGAAGCAGTACACAAACCCCAACAGCAGAGGCATTCACCGACAGGTGACACAGGACCCTAGCAGAAAGACAAGGTTGGGACAAGAAAATTGTAACTTTCTATAAGTGGAATATTTCAGAATTGTTATTTGCAATCTGACTTCAACACAAAAGAGGATTTTACATTAGAATTTATTTAAGTGTAATCAGCCTACCTCTACCTGCTCCCTATCTAAAATTAGTACATATTAAATGTAATAAGTTTACCCAGAGTTAGTCAATGGGAGGGATAGGCCTTACAACGTGTGAAATTAATTTAGGAGTTTTTCGCTGCCAGGACATGCAAAACTTAAGTACACATGTCTCACTTTATAAATACATTACTCCCTCCCCCTATGAAACTTTAGGGCCTACGTTAGGGGTGATTTAAGGTTTATTTTGTCATGTCAAAAGTGCACTACAGGCTGCAATGGCAGGGAGGAAACATGTATTAAAGTGCTATATTAGTGGGTAGCACATTGAGTGCTGCAGGCCCATTAGAATAATTTAATTTACATGCCCTGGGTACATGTATTACCATGTACTTGGGACTTACAAGTAAATTAAATGTGCCAATTCAGTGTTGGACAATTTTACCATGTTTGAAGGAGAGAGTACATGCACTTCATCACTATTAGGAGCGGAGTGAAGTCATAAAGCCAACAAAAACAAATTCAGCATACAGCAGGGGTGAAGGCAAAAGGTTTGGGGAATACCCAGCAGCGGCTCGCCGAGGGAGTGCTGCGGGGCGGTAGGACGGGGGAGGGGAGGGGCATTTTGGGGGGGTAGTGGAGTTCACCATACGACGGACAGGAGTAGTAATTAAATAAATAAAACTATTTACCTTGCGCACGCTGCATCGCCAACTCGGCCATGCAGTGCGCAAGGTAAATTGTTTCATTTATTTAATTACTTACCTTACTCCTGTCTGTCGTAAGTCGGACTCTACTACCCCACCACCCCGCCCCTCCCCACCTCACCTCACCGTACCGCAGCACTCCCTCGGTGAGCCGCCACTGGTAATACCATGCCAAGGATGTCAGGTCTAACACCTTGTACTCTGAGTTCCTTCTTGCCACTCACTGGCCTCCTTACATGCTACATTCCCACTTTAGACTTTTAATTTATTGTCATATTATCTACTGTAGATTATGGGCAGCAGCAGTCCGTGGTAGCACACACACACACATGCACGCATGCACGCACACACACTATTACACACACACACACACTCTGTGCAAGATAAAATATTTATCTTAGACCTTCAAAGAAAGCCTACAAAAATAACTGCCCACAAATAGGTAGAAAATATGTCAATATCACAAGAGTTGAAATCCCAAAACTAAAAACAAAATGGAAACAACATTATCCTTTTGGAAAATCAGACATAATTCTAGAGAAACATCTTGATCATACCATGTTTAATAAAAAAATATATTTTGCTGATGTTTGGCATAAACTTATCATCTTGTGCATGTGTAACCTGCAGAATTTCCATAGGAATATTTCTCCACCACCCGCAAGCATGATGTATGTATGCATGAATCACTTTAAAAAAATTGCCTATTACTTGCAGGGCCTGCTGTCACAGCATCTGTGTTCAACCCTGTTTCCTTTATAGTTGCTACCATTTCCTAAACATGATTAGCTTGTTGATAATTTCTTTTGATACTTATGAGACATAGGGTCAGATTTATAATTGCTGAATGGTACGCCGTCTGTCACGGTGGCAGAGGGACATTGGCTCCACCATCCTGACTGACTACCGTCCGTTAAGTTTAACGATGACTGCCACCGCAGCGGTTATCTTTGTACATTGAAAGGAACCGCAATCAAAAGTTTGGGGGACGGTTGCTGATGATTTTAACTGCCTTGCACTAAATGTTTTCAAATGGAGTTAGGGACTTGAAATAAAACAACATAAGAAAAAATGTGCATTAAATTACATTCATGTAAGCACATATAGATCTAAATAATTATAATTTAATGTTGAAAGAATACATAAAAAAGTACATATTTTTTAATACTATAAATTTATGTAACAAGACGTAGTATGAAATATATTTAAATTACTTCTAAGTAATTCTAGATGGCGGTTTTAATAAATATGAATGTAAAATAAAAGAATTATTTTTTACTTTTGTTTTGAATTTTTTTTTTCTTTAAACTTGAGAAAAATATTGTAACTATAATTTAATATTTTTACATTAATAACAATGATATCGTTTGAAATGTAATGTAAAAATATTATTGCAAACATTTTCCAGGTCCAAGTTTTATAAACGTTTTTACTTGTTCTTATAATCTTCCAGAAGGAAACTTTATAGTTGGGGTGGAGATCTCTGGATATGTAAATAGGTGAAGGTTCATTATACTTTACCATTTAGACACCTTCACAGTCAGGCGGAGATCTCAGCATTGAAAAGTAAAGTTTATTACACTTTGAAAAAGTTTGTAAAATTATTTTTATGTGAAATATTAATGTAAATTCATTTTATACATTAATTTTATGTATTTATTTTAAATGAACAACTAAAGATAAAAAATGCAACAGCACTATTAACTAAATATGGAATTAAAAAGTAATAATTTAAAATATAATAAATGACATCAAAAGTATTTTTTTCAAATTTAAATTAGAAAATACATTCCCACCTAAGGTAAAAACAATATGTTTTAATATGCATTAATATTTATTAAAAGTGATTATAGAATTAATTAAAAGCAATGTATTTATATTTTGATAAAATGTATTGTTTTTTTATGCTAAATTGTTTATTGAATGCTGGATATTAAAATTAAAAATATTTTCTATTTGAATATATTTTTAAATATTAAATTATGCTTATTTATATTGATATCAATTTTAAATATTTATTTTAATTGTAATTAATAATATTTCCTAAAAGTCAACTGAACAGGTATTTCACTTTTCAGTTTGGAAAAAGTGAGTAAGGTTTGCCTCTTTCTGTTTCAGAGCTGAGCTGTCTGAAAAAAAATAAAGCACTAACTGGGGAAAATACACAGTCAAATGAATTCACTTTACAATTGAGAGCACCAAAAATAGGTGGTCGGTACTTCGGTGCCAGAAAAGCCCATCATGATACGCCCTTGGCAGTGCAGCTTTATAGTGTAAACGTGAGAAGTGGTTGTCTAATCCAGGCAGCAGTGGGAAACAGGAATATCTGACCACTCCCACTGCACAGGCAGCCGCTCCACCACTGGCCTTCCTTTCAATACCCCAAGTCAGTTTCAAACAACGTGCTTCCAGGTAGGAGAGCAGCAAAGTCTATTGCCACTGCTCAGGGAAACACATTTGCTTCTTCTATTCAGTTGTTACCTCTTCGTTGTATTTCTTAAGTCTGAGAAAATATTTTCAATAGATAAAAAAATGATTGGGATTACAGTAAGATCATATCAGCTTACAAAAGCATGTCCGGGCATGGAATTCTATCTTTCCAACATGAACAATAGACAGGACAGATTTTTAATGACCAGATATAGATTAAATCTTCTGCATCACATCCTGTCAGTCCCAGCTGGTTTTGTACATGATGCAAGATTAAAAGGGTGTTGCGGCTGCGATCTTAGATCTCCGCAAGATACCCTCCATTTCGTCCTGATTTGCCCTTTCTATGCTCACCCAAGGTCTCTGTTTTTAAAAACCATCCTAAGACGCTCCAAAATAAGACAAGCTAAAGTGACCCTTTTATTTCTCAAACTTGCCTCCGACCCTTTCACCCTATTTAGTACAGTACAATTTTTACGATTGGCAGTTAAACTAAGAAAGACCAGAGGAGAGGATTAACCATGTTGAACTCATTAAAGGGCGGAAGGGTTCAAAGATTTTTATTTAGATTGGTCTAGCAAACCGTTCATATTGCTGGGTTTTTATTATTATTGTATTTATGTGAAATGTGTATATTGGTTTGATTTTTTTAATGGAAGTAGGACTGCTTATAACATGTATCTTTTATGGATATTTTTAATATCCGAATAAAGATTATTTGATTTGATTTGATTGGCATTGCTATTACTTGTCTTTATTTATACTGAATATATCACTGTGTCTCCAGATTGAATTATTCCATCAGATAGTTAAAATGATAACCTTACGATCAATGGAAATGTGTAAGATCCTCCTGTACCTGGCGTTGACTTTAAAAAGTAAGAATTGAGAATGCAATTTATCTTATTTTTATCTTGGCAGGGTTGTATTTTTCAGTGCAGATCTCAAAAAGGAGAGCATGCAGGAATGAGCAGGTCATGAATTTTCATACTGGCAAGACCGACTCAGCTTTTCATCTTTCCATGGTTGGTAATTTAAGTGACACTAAATTGAATAATATTAGGACCTATTGTTTGCAGTGCTTACAAGCAGCAGAAGTGTGCTGTGAAGCACGATGTATAGAAACAAATTATTATTTCCATCTTCTGAAACAAATTATTATTTCCATTTTCTGATTGGCTGTAAAGGTTTCTGCCAGCAACAGTTCTTTATAAAACAACATCACAAGTAGGTGTCATTGAGTGCAGCAATAAGAAACACCTTTAGATTCCCATTTCTTATATTTTCAGAGAAGACCACATTTTATTTTAGGACGAGGAACGCTTATACGTTATGTCTGCCTAACCTAGGTACCCGGCATGCACATTTCTGTATTGACTGCTCATCCCAAGTACCCACCATTTAAATATCTGTATTGCCTTCCCATCCCAAGTAACTGGCATGTACATTTCCGTCCTGCCTGCCCATCTCAAGTACCCAACATTTAAATTTCTGTACCACAGTACAATAAATTGGATAAAGAAATCGTATGTGACTTTGAAGTTCTAAAGTTCGTAAATTAAAAGCAGAATACTTATTTTTGCTTCTTCCTTTGAGGCAAAAACATTGCAGCTTGTCAAATACGGAATTGGGAAAATCATGTTTGCACCAGTGCAAAGCATGAATGTTAGAATCGGGGTTCTCAAGTTGGCTGAGGTAGGTACCTTAGTCCAAATAGAGGCCCCTGCTTCTAAGTCAGGGAAAGGAAGGCTTCTCATATAGCCCCTGCTCACCCCCTCGGTAGCTTGGCACGGGCAGCCAGGCTTATCTTCAAGGCAAGTGTGTAAAGAATTTGCAACCATGCTCTCAGCAACCTAATGATGACACCACAAATGGACTCCACACGAGTTTCATAAAAACGATTATAAGTTTATATAAAAAGATATACGATGAGACCACACAATAAAGATCCAACATATGGGTATTTGTAATATTTCACCTTGCTGGTTATTAGGCCAGCAAGCCCTTGTAGGTTTTTGCAGTATTAATGAGCACTTCCCTATGATCCCTTGCAGTCCTAATGCAATGCTATGCAGTTCGTAATGCAAGAATCAGGCACTTTGTAATATAAAAATAATGCAGTTTGTTATGCAACAATCAGGCAGTTTGTAATGCCAAAATAATGCAATGCGTAATGCAACAATCAGGTAGTTCATTATGCAAAAATAATGCAATGCGTAACGCAACAATCAGGCAGTTCGTAATGCAAAGACATAATGCAATGCATAATGCAACAATCAGGCAGTTTGTAATGCAAAAAATATTGCAATGCGTAATGCAACAATCAGGCAGTTCGTTATGCCAAAATAATGCAATGCGTAATGTACTCCAGCACTGATCATGGTGCTTTAGACGGTCTCTATGCCACTCATGCTGACTCGCGGTCAGCTTCTGCCAACATCTGCCCCCAACACGGGTATGGTGTAAACCAATGTGTATCTCCACACTCCGGCCCCGGTACTGCCACTCCTTGCTAGTACGAGCCGCAACATGAGATTAAGCGGAGGCTCGCACTGCGATAATGGGAAAGGCCCAGAGCGTCTCTCTCCGAGCCCGCACCCCGCCCCAGGCGGCAACACACGTTACCTCGCTCTCCTCTCCGAGCGACTTGGGCCTCCGATGCGGCTTCGTTGATTCCAGGCCGATGGCGATGACGAAGATCTTAGGCTGCAACAAGGCAAATGAACATAGCGTCGCTGAGACTCACTTGAGTTCCGGGTGTGCACGATCACAGGGAAATCCTCACGAAGGTCTCAGGCTGCACGAAGCACACGCACACAGTGTCGCTGAGACTCACTTGGAATCCGGGTGTGCACAATCACAGGACAATCCTCACAAAGGTCTGAGGCTGCATGAAGCACACACACATAGAGTTGCTGAGACTCACTTGGACTCCGGGTGTGCACGATCACAGGGCAATCCTCACGAAGGTCACAGGCTGCACGAAGCACACGCACACAGTGTCGCTGAGACTCACTTGGATTCCGGGTGTGCACAATCACAGGGCAATCCTCACGAAGGTCTCAGGCTGCACGAAGCACATGCACACAGCGTCGCTGAGACTCACTTGGATTCCAGGTCCCCACAATCACAGGGCAATTCTTACAAGGGTCTCAGGCTGTATGAAGCACACGCACACAACATCGCTGAGACTCTCCTGGAAACTTTAATGTTCCTGAGTTTCCACAACAGGGAGCCAGCTCTCCTCTGGCTCTTGGGGAAAAGTTACTTCAGGACACAGCGCACACCAAAGTCCTTTCAAGCAGGGGGACACAGCACACAACAAAGTCACTTTAGCCTCTCCTTGGTTAAATCAGCAAACTGCAGGCCAGCCTAAGAACACACAGCAAGGGTCAGTCCTTTGCTTCAGTCTCCTCAGCTGTTTCTTTCTTTGACGAGGTTCCTCTTGCCCACAAAGTAGTTTCAATCCTTTACAGTCTTGAACAGTTCCATTCCAATGTTCAGGGGCTTCAGCTCTCATAGTTATACCCCTAAATGTCTTTGAAGAGATTGTGTTCAGGGGGCACTGACCCCTGTCCAAACCAGTTCTGGGTGTCTCCCTGCCAGTGACACCTTCTTCCTTTGATAGTGGGGGTCTGGATCCTTAATCATGCAGAACCCTTGTATAATGGCAGGAACCCAGAGCTCTCCCCCTCCAGGGGCTACTCCTCCCCTCTACACTCCAGACTGAGCTAGAGGTATTGCTTGGGAATTGTTGGGGGAACTGTTGTTGGAACTGCTATTTTTAAAGTTTTAATGATCGCACCCACAATTGCTGCTAAAATTGTTTTTTAAAAGTTTTACTAAAAGCGTACCTTGCACTTAAATAGCTTTTCACTCGTTGTGTGAAGCGTTGGACACTTCCTATCTCCGGCAGTGCCTTCACGCTGATTGATTAGTCCACAGCCAATCAGAGCCTAGCCCGGGAGGAGCCTGCTGAGCCTCCGAGGCATTTAATGATCACCGCAGCGCGGACGCGCGGCAAGACTGAGCTGGGGGTATTGCTTGGGAATTGTTGGGGGAACTGTTGTTGGAACTGCTATTTTTAAAGTTTTAATGATCGCACCCACAATTGCTGCTAAAACTGTTTTTTAAAAGTTTTACTAAAAGCGTACCTTGCACTTAAATTGATTTCCACTCGTTGTGTGAAGCATTGGACACTTCCGATCTCCGGCAGGGCCTTTGCGCTGATTGGTTAGTCCACAGCCAATCAGAGCCTAGCCCGGGAGGAGCCTGCTGAGCCCCGGAGGCATTTAATGATCGCCGCAGCGCGGACGCGCAGCAAGACTGACCTGGGGGATTTGCTTGGGAATTGTTGGGGGAACTGTTGTTGGAACTGCTATTTTTAAAGTTTTAATGATCGTACCCACAATTGCTGCTAAAACAGTTTTTTAAATGTTTTAATAAAAGCGTACCTTGCATTTAAATTGCTTTCCACTCCTTGTGTGAAGCGTTGGACACTTCCTATCACCGGCAGTGCCTTCGTGCTGATTGGTTAGTCCACAGCCAATCAGAGCCTAGCCCGGGAGGAGCCTGCTGAGCCCCCGAGGCATTTAATGATCTCCGCAGCACGGACGCGCCGCTGGAGCACTGCTGGCGTTCTTAAGTCAAGTCTGTCTGCGCCCGTCTGTGCCAGGACGTTGCCAGGAGCCAGGGACTCTGCCCCATCTGAGGTACAGAGACTAGCCTACTCGGGTGAAGCATTACTCACCCTCCAAAGCGTGGGCGCATGTGGGAACCACGGTTGGGCCCCAGAGGATTGCCCCATCCTCTGTGGACAATGTAACTTTGGGATTAAGCCTCCTGGGTGCCCTACACTCTCAAGTCCTAGGGCTCAGACATATACTATTCTGAATATCAACTGTCGCTCCCTGACCAAACACCACGCTGAGGTGTTCGACCTCCTTCAGGATCGGTCACCTGAGGTCCTCTTTCTAACGGAAACTTGGCTTTCCGAGGCCTCTGTGGCTATACCAGCACTAGCCCTCCCTGCAGAATATGTAATATGCAGCCTAAATAGAACAGGGGGAATGGGGGTGGGTTTTGCAAATATCTATAAAGCAGTCCACTCGTGTAGCCTTATCCCCCAAGACATACCGGACTGTGAGAGTGCGATCTTCAAAATCGCACTGAGTGCAAATTTCACTTTCTCAGGGCTACTCATATATCGCCCACCTGGTCCATCTAAAACTTTTAGAGAAGCCCTGGCGAATACTATCACGGTACTAGCACTCCAGACAGCCAATTTTAATGATATTGGTGACCTGAACCTTCATCTAGAGTTGCTGGAATCCCCAGACATTTTAAGTTTCCTCGGGGACTTGGCAGCATGCCAATTGACTCAATTGGTCCCGGGTTCTACGCATATAGCTGGGCATCTCCCCGACCCGATTTTTTCAAATCTCCATTCATTGGAAGTTCAAGCACCCCTCCCTATGATCTGGACAGATCATTTTCTCATCTTAATGCGGCTAACACTAGCCGGTCCTAAGCACCGGTCAAACCAGCACCCTTCATTGAAACGGCCTTGGCACAAACTTGACCAGGCGGCTTTCCTCACAGCCTTGAGCACACAGCCGCTAGATAAAGACGTAAAAATGGAAGAGGCCGATGCGCTCTTTCAAAGGTGGGTAACCCAACCACTGGATACCTGTATCCCATTTAAACTCACCCACTCCAAAGGTGCTCGGGCTAACGCCTGGTTCAATGAGGCCCTGACATTAGCCAGGAAGAATTGCAAGGTTCTGGAAAGAGCCTGGAGGCGTTCATATGATTCCCAGGCTAAATTGGAGTACAGATCAGAAATCAAGGCATACCATAAACTGGTGCGTAAAACTAGGGCAGCCCACTACTCCAGCCTGATCCATACAAGTAATAATCGTAGCAAAACCATATTCTCCCTTTTGAAGGATTTGGTTACATCTCCCTCGGCATCAGGCAGCACTATATCTTCCAGCCTACAATGTGAAGAGCTGGCGAATTTCTTTCTGGCGAAGGTGGAACGTATCTATCATAATTTTGACCACAGCGTAACACCCAATGTCACCAGGAGGAACATGTACATAGGCCCTGAGACCATCTCTCTCATGTCACTTCCCCCTATTTCCCCTAAAGACTTGGAAGCACTGGTTGTCAAAATAAAATCAGGATCTTCAGATGACCCTTTAAGACCTGACGCTTTTCGAAAAGTTCAACAGAGCCTCCTGCCTGAGTGTCTGGAGCTGGGCAATCTATCCCTTGCCTCGGCGGTGGTTCCAAAATCCTGGAAGCATACCAACGTGGTCCCCTTACTTAAGAAACCAACACTGGACGTATCCAAGTCGGAAAACTATCGTCCAATCTCGTTACTTCCATTTCTATCTAAAATCTTGGAAGCTCATGTGAACTCGTCTTTAACTCATTTCCTGGAAGCTAACTCTCTACTAGTTATCTTCCAGAATGGGTTCCGACCACGATATAGTACAGAGTCTGCCCTGCTGACGGTCATGGAAAAATTGCGGACCGCCTTGGAGGCCGGCAGAACCTCAGCTCTGGTTCTGTTGAATCTGAGTGCGGCATTCAACACCGTCTCCCATGAAATATTGCTTCTCCGTCTGGAGGAGATAGGGGTCAGCAACAAAGCCTTATCATGGTTCTCGTCCTTTTTGGCCGATCGGACTTTCCAAGTAATAGCTCCCCCTTTTGCCTCCTGTGTTCACCCTCTCCGTTGTGGGGTTCCACAGGGATCAGCATTGTGCCCCACGCATTTTAATGTCTATATGAGCCCATTGGCGCGGATGGCTAAAGCGCGAGGAATCTCCTTGATCTCATATGCAGATGACACCCAATTGGTCCTAGCCAGGATAGAACAAAATTCAAAGAAGACATATCGGACATTGCAGAGTGGATGACAGCCAACTTTCTGCAGTTAAACTCAGCCAAATCTGAGATTCTTCTGGTTGGCAAAGATTCCCATCACTGGGACAATGAAATGGTGGCCTCCTGTCCTTGGAGCCTCTCCTTCCCCTAAATCGGTGGTGAAGAATCTGGGAATTATGCTAGATAAAGATCTTAACTTTGAGACGCATGCCAAATCAGTAGCCGGGAAATGTTTCGGGCTACTTCATGGCCAAAAGCCGATACTTGGCCTGTTTGATGCCCAAACGCATCAGCTGATCATCCAAGCCTCCGTACTGTCCCGTTTAGACAATTGCAATGTGCTTCTTCTGGGCTCCAATAAGTCTGTGATGAACCGATTGCAGTGGGTCCAGAACGCTGCAGCCCGTGCCATCTTTGCCCTCCCCAAGTACTGCCATGTCTCCAACCTCATCCACCGAAGTGGATGAAAATATTTATTTTACTTTTTAAAGGTGAAATTTGGGCCAGTGTTTGATGCAACATCAGTTTGCTCTGTTTTTGTTACATGAGCAGTGTTGGAACAGTATAGAAGGATACGGGGATAATGTTCCTGATCCTGGGATCATATATGGCCTGCTGTCTTCATTTTTAGGTCAAGCTTATAGCGCTTGCGCTGTGGCGATCTGTTGCATGTACTTGTGGGGTCTGACTCCTCCCACGCTTTTGGATTGGCTTGTGTGAGTCCTGTAAAAATTGGAGCCTGCAAATGGCTAATGGTGGGTGTATGTCCCACCTTTTATCAAAAGTTCACTCCTAAGGAGTATTGCCTCAGGAGGGAGCAGAGGCGCGCACTGTGGCAGCTGTCAGGCAGGACGCAAGCTTTGATCTGACAGTGGGGCATATTAACATGGCCGCGCAATAAAATTATCGCCGCTTTTGCGTCCGTTTTCGGCCGAAAAGCGGTGATAATTTTATCGCTTTATCAGCAAGGTCACGCTATCGCGTGAATCCTTGCCTTAGCGCCCTTTCCCGTAACGCCCACCTTTGCATCTCTAATGAGATGCAAAGTGGGCGTTCCTTCCCAAAATAACTGGAGAAATGTCGCTAACCGACATTTCTCCAATTATCAATAGACACGCTAACAAGATAGCGATAAGAAAAGTAGCGGTAACCGCGGTTATCGCTACTTTCCTTACACCTGCTTTTAGTTTGACTTAGCCATGATATCCAATGGAAGGTGGATATCATGGTTGAGTCTGCCCTGCCCTATCAACAAGCTATCGCCAAACCTTGTGCGATTATCGCGATAATCTCTATTTCTTCGGCTTACCAGGGTGCACCAGAGCTTCTCCCCACCCGCGGTCCTTGGGCTGGTGACAGAGGCGCAACTAGAGCCAAATTTCGGGGAGGGCTAAGCAAAAATTTCGGGGGGGGGGGGCTGAATCTTTAAACAGTAGGCAGAGTGGCGCTGATTTCGGGGGTGGGGGGGCTGAATCTAGGCAGAGTGGAGCTGCAGGGGATCTTAGAAGGGGTGAAACAACAGCGAGGCCTCATTAACATGCAAATGGTCTTTTTAAAGACCTGTGAAGTGCTGGGGCGCGGCTTTGTGTCTGTCCGGGAAGCGGTCTTATCCCGGGCTGCCACACACGAGGGGAGGGGGGGGGGGGGGCAGGGGAAGGCCTTTGAGTTCAATGGGTGTTGCGCGGCGCCTGGCTGCTGAGAGAGCAACACGGGAGCCGGAGGACCTGATTTGTCATCAGCTCTGTCCCGGATAGGAGGCTGGAGCACCAGGGCAGCAGCCACAAGCAGTACCGAAACGCCGCCAGGTCGCAGGCCACGCGTCTCTCCACTCCCAAGTGTCCCGAACACGGAAGAATTGTAACTTGTCATCGGTCTCAGTGGGAACGCTGCCGCTTTACAAGCTGCGCAATGCCTGTCTCCTTTTAATCAAGGGTGTATGCGGGCTGCCTGTACGTGTGCAGGGGAATCCTCAGGGCTTTAAGTGGGATGAAAAAACTGGGGATCTCTCGAAGAGGCGTGGCCGATGTAATTAAGGGCGTGGACTAAAATACTAGTTAAAAATCTGCACTTAGCATAGGGTGCTGCCCCACTGGCATTTTGCTGTTTCTGTCCATTTATCCAGCTATTTAACACAACCAGTAACGTTACACCTACAACAAGCCAGGACTATTGGCTTTGTCAATGGTTGTAAATTGCACACGATAAGTAAGCAACAACTATTACTTCATTGTATGTAATATTGAAAATGCTTCTGTTCGTGTTCGCAAAGTTGTGGTGTAAGGCTACAGCTGCCGACTTTCGGGCTGATGAAGCAGGCTTGAGCCTCAGGTGGGCTCAACATTCTGTGATTCAAAACATGATTATGTCCTGGGCCCTCATCCGAGAAGCGGGACACGCTTCTATGGCCTTAGCTTGAGTTGCTAGGCAGGCAGTGAGATGTGACAGTGAAGAGAGGACTGCCTCTCAGCTGGAATGCGCGTGGCAGCCTGGTGCCAGCAAGCCCAGACTGGCAGCGCACGTGCACGCCTGCTGCACAGCATGGCCTAGTGTGGAGGAGACCACAGACCTCAGTGCTGGAGGAAACCGTAGCTGCGTCAGCACTGGCACCCCCTCACAGCTCTGCCCCTTGGTACTGATCTGCTAATATATCCCAATTCTGATAATGCACTGGAGCACCCTCCCGTGGCATTCCTGAAATAAAACACATCTCTCCCAATACACACCACAAAAACACTCTTCTCAACTAACACGGACACCTGCCAGGTTGGTAGGCTGCATTCGTTTATCTCAATCCTGCATCACGCGTCAGTACTCAAATTGCGGGGAAGGGAGCCATATGCAAAACAATGACAACCAGGGTCAGACAGGGACAGAGAATGCCGCTGCCCGCGTCCCACGCAGTGGGACATCAGCAGGGCAGCCCTCTAGTGGCCGCCCGTCGCAGCCTTCCCCCTCGCGCGCGAGGCCACGCCCAGGGAGGAGATCTCCCAATAAGTGTACAGGTGGAGGCGGGCCGTTGGGGGGGGGCGAGGCTAGCCCCCCCTACTTAGGCGTCCCTCTCGCCCAGTTCCTCCTCTGCTTCCTGCGCGCCGCTCCTGCTCGGACACGCGTATTCTGCACCACGTTGCTGCGATCGGTCACCCCCCCCTCGTCGGGCTCGTCGTAATACCCGGGATACCATCCATTCGGTGAGTCTTGCTACCCTCCCCCACCCCGGCCCCGTCCCTGGGCATGACCAGGTTGAGGGGCCCTGTGGCCGGGCTGGCCATGGGTGTGGGGGGCGCAAGCAGCGCCCGCATTTCCTGCGGGGCGATGTCGGGTGTCGCTGGGGGGGGCATCTTCGTGGTGCGGCTGCTGGGGGCAGGGTGTCGGGTAGGTCCTTTGCAGGGCGGGGCGGCAGGGGGCGAGTGTGTCGTGCGGGCCGTTGTACGGGTTGCAGCCATCTTGGCAAGGCTTCGTGTTATGGTCCGATGTTGGCCTGCGTCCCCCGGCGCGTAATGGTTATCGCTTTATCAGGCGGGCGGTGCCTCGGGCGGGTTCCCATATCCCGCTTCATTGAGGAGGTTGCATCCGGGACTGTTAGGGAATGGGGACTATGGCGCGAGTCGGGTCCCTGTGGGACCGCGGAGGACACTGGGGTAGAGTGCGGGCCGGGAGAGGAATGGGGTCGGCCGACTGGGGTGCAGGAAACCAGGTTGTACCCCCGAGGTCGCGTCCACACTACGGGCGCAGGTAGGCGCTCCAATACCTCCGGGCGAGCTCGCGCCACATGACTTTGCAAACATTTGCCCCCTGCGTTGTGGCGCTCTTGCGAGCGCTCCCATACCGGCGGGTAGAGTCCGCGCCGGATAAGGGTGCAGGCATCTCCCGCTTTATGGTGCTCGGGGAAAGCGCTCCGATACTTTCGCGCCCATAGGTGTGGCTATTAATTGCTGGGGAGCGGATGTGGCCTAACGGCTAGAGGTTGGACTTCAAAGCTGGGGAACGAGTTCGAGTCTCTACAGAGATGCTTAAAATCCTGTGATTCTGGGAAAATCACGTCATCTCCCTGTGCTTAACAAAAAATACGTGTGTCCGTCTGTAATGTAACTGGTGCTCATGTAAAGCACTCCGATACCGTCTGATCGAGTTCGCGCTTTATCCCGCTTACGGTGCGCACGTAAGCGCTACAACACTTCCGGGCAAGTTCGCGCCTACAAATATGCAGACATTTGTCCGCGTTACGGCGCTCATGTGAGCGCTCCAATACCTTCGGGTTGAGTCCTCGCACCATAAAGGTGCAAACAATTTCCCCCGCGTTACGGTGCTCAGGGAGCGCTTCGATACCTTCGGCGTGAGTTCGCGCCATATAAGTATGCTACTATGCTAGTTTGCCCCCTCATACGGTGCGCACGTGATCACTCCAAGACCACCGGGCAAGTCAGCGCCTTAAATATGCAAACAGTTAAGCGGTTAGTGGAGTTCAGTGGATGGGGGCGCGAAACTTACAACCGTAGCTTTCCCCGCGTTACGGCGCTCATGTGAGTGCTCCAATACATTCGGGACGAGTCCGCGTCAGATTAAGGTGCACACATTCCCCCCGCTTTACGGTGCTCAGGGTTAGCGCTCCAATGCCTTCGGTTTGAATTCGCGCGATGCAGTCACCAAAAAAAAAAAAAAAAAAGCTACAACATATATATAGCTCTGGCAGTTGTAGCAAATCTCATTGGCTGTCCTTTTTGTATAAGCACGCTTTACGCACCATGAGGCCGGACCTTAGGCCATGAATAAACATAAATACTTTTACTCATCAGCTCTCGCGTCACAGCATAAAGGCATGTACCCAGAAACACACGTAAAACACAGCTACGGGGACACAGTGGCACGCATGCTAGGAATTGTGGGACACATTTCCTAGGATGGCACAATTTTTTGCTTGTTCTGGGGGCTCCTCGGGGGCACTGGGGCAAAACCTCCTTAGTGGGTACGGCAGTATTGCAGACGCGGGGCCACGAGATACACGAGCGTCACTCTGCCCCGCGTGTGAGACAACGGGACATGGGTGCCGCCGCGGCTTCGGGCGGCCGCCGCTGGCGTGCACGGGTGTCGGGCTTCTGGAACTGGTGATGGGTTCCGCCAGCCGTGGGGCGCTGCTTCGTGCTGGTGCAACCGGCGGAGCTCGGGCCAGCCCCCGCCATTGTGTGAATGCTGCCATGCCCCTCCCCCCCCCCACGCCCGTTTGGGACCGGGCGCGATGTCATGGACGGCACTACCTGTGTCTGCATTGTACTATGGAAATGTGGAGGTGCGCTTACAATGTCCGCTGGAGGACTCCTCTGAGGCTCTTGTTTGCTGAAAGACGGTTTGCACTGGTTTTTGTCGTACATACACATTTTGGTGCGTCTAGATTACACGTACTGGAATGGTTGCCTTTTGCTGCCCAACATGCAGAGGCGGGATATGTTGGTGTCTTTAATGTTGCTTTGAAGCACCTGATGCTGCGTTTCTTTCCGCGTCAATTCCAGGCCCCACATAAATGTCAGGATAACTCGTGCGATTCGTTACCTTCCTGGAGAAAGATCAAGAATTTGTATAGTGGAGGTTTTGACTTCAGTGTAGTAGTACAGACGGTTAAATATGCCCGCTGCAAAGAACGTGTGCCAAGTAGATTTTCAGAGTGTGTATGATGTATAGAGGTCAGCAGGTTACTGTGTTCAAAGGAGGCACCCTTTTGTCACTTGCAATGTAGATCTTACAGCCCTAATAGTCAACCGTGAGCTACGAACGCTCATCCTAGAGCTGCGTACACACCACTAAGCAGACATCATTAGAACATTGATTAGTGTTGCAAAGAGGCTTAATTTGGCGGACTCGACCGAGCTTGTGCTTCTCCACTCCAAGCAGCCTTAAACTATACTGCCTGCCAGTGGGGAAGGCCATGAATCGCCTACACGCTGAGTCCTTTGGCTCAGGTCACCTTTCCTATACACTGACTCATATGCATATGATTGATTGGCTCGGCGGATTTTGTGTGAGATGCAAAGTCGCGGACACCCTACACTGGTAGGAGTGGCGCTACGTAACTAATTAAATGCATCTGAGAGTGTGGTCATGGAAACGTCGTCAGCAGTAACTTCTGGTATTTCATGCCCTGCGCAATTGAGTTCATTTCTCTCCAGTTCCCTGGGAAAGGTTTGGGGGGGGCCAGGGTGATCTATGACGAGTCTGTACTCATTACGGTTTATGGTAAGCGTTTTGAGAAACATATGGTATAGTTTTTACTAGTTTAGCTCTTGGCCTATGGTAGTTTTCGTCAGCCAGATTCGGAATAGCTGGTATTGCAGGACACTAGAGGCGGTTGTGTGTATGCCCAAGTTGGGGAATGGCATGCTTTGCAGATTAATTGATTAAATGAATAAAGTCGCAGGTTCTAGCCCGAACAGAGCAACTGTTACTAATCGCAATGACATGGGTTCACACGCACTTGAGAGCCCCCCCCCCCTTTGCATTTATTCCCTGGTATCTTTGTCCCAAAATGCAGCATTTATTAGGATTATCCGGTACTAGGGGGGAATCTCGTTGGCATTAGTTCCATGCCGGTGGGTCCCAAGTGGTGCAACAGGATCAGGGCAAGGCTATAGATAGATATATGTTCCCTGGCAGCAGGTGTACAAATATGTCAAGGTTCAGCCTAAGTCCCACTCTCAACCATGATGCAATGGTCAGCTTGTGGAAAGGTGTAACACAGAAATTGAGCGACCAATGTTATTAATGTAGGTTCAACGCTTGAGTCAGGAGATGCTGCTGTCTCTCATCTTCGCCTGGCTGTTAAAAAAAACCAAAACAGCTGGGGTAAGGTTTCTCAAATTAGTCATAGTGACGGCTTAGCGTATATAGACAAGTCAGCAGCCTGTGCTGTGTTGAGGCAATTTGTGGGCTTGGGTTTGTGTATCATACATAACATCTTGAAGGTATTGTATAGTTCCACGCTTAAGTCAAGAGATGCGGCGGCCTTTCATCTTTAGCCTTGCTATTAGGAAACAGCTGGTGTGATATTTTCTGCAACGCAGTCGGAGTGGCAGTTTAGTCTATACAGGAAAGGCAGCAGCATGAGCTGTTTTGAGACAGGCGGAAGGCCTGGGTTTGTCTATCATACTTAACATCTTTGAGGTTATTCACCCTGTTCCACAGGGAGGCCAGGGAAAGCACGGAGTGACATGGTTGACCAAGACTTAGCCTGGCTTGCCGCTTCTGCGACCTTGTGAGGTTTGTTTATGTATTGTATGAAGGTGACAGAGGCTGTCACTATGGTTTGATAGGCGCCAGGGCCAGATGAAGGTTCAGTGCAAGGCCACATTTGGGGGGGCAATTCCAGGCGAAAGCATTAAGCCAGACAGCCCTGGGAATTAGGCAGGCGTACGATTAGCTAAGATTTTGGTCAAACTGAGGGAGAGCATATCGACCACAAATAATTGGGGAACCAGAAAACGCTTTACAAAGCGATGCTGTAGATTTCCGGTAGAATGCTGTATGGATAGGCTTCAGGGATAAGGCCATGACCTTTCTCGAAGGGGCATTCTTCTTCGACCTGTGTCGAACTGGGAAAGGAAGTAAGGAGGGCTGGATAACTCTTTATTCTACCTGCGTTGGCACATCTTGCCAGGAGTGATGGTCAAAGGTTTTGCCTTCAGCCAGCCTAGGTAACGCCCATCCACTCCAAGCTAATTGTTCATGGTGGTTTTGGGCCACATTTACACAGCCCAGTATTTGGCCCCTGGGGTTGTCAGTGTCGTGAATGACTAAATTTCACTGAACTGGAGGTGGGCCGGGTTTTACACGAGCAGAAGTTTGGGAGTGCAAGCCTCCACCTAGGGGGTGGCTGGCTGAATCTGATGAGCTACTTCAAACGGTTCACAGCACTGCACGTGGGAGAGTGTCAATGACCTGTGCATACTTCAACCAGACACCCGTGTATGGCATGCCCTCAGCTACATAGTAATAATTGAGAGAGCAGAGAGCGACCATGAGCATGACCAGAGACGTGCTGCTCTCCACAGACATTTGACAGGTTAATGGGCAAGGCTAGCGGAAAAGCCAGATGTAATGTCGTCATTTAGGGCGGACGTGCCCCAGGTATTGGCAAGATAGAGACACTGTCAACTATGTAGATATGAACGAACTCATTACTGGGGCTCACAACAAATCATTTGATAAAATAAGACGTTTCATTTTCAAGCCACTAAGGCGGCACCACAAATTACCTATCGCACAGCAACACCGGTATAACAAGGACTGTAGGCACACCTATTGACCCTTTCCAGCAGCAATAAAATCCGAAAGCTAGCTTCTATTCATCATGCGAGGCAACTGGATACGCTGTCCCAGTGGAGAGCAAGAAAAGATTGGGATGGACAGCGGGACTAGTATAAGACTCCATCGTCCAATTTAATGTCACTTAATTTGCATGTAGAAAGGCTAAAACGAGGAGATGTTGCTAAGATATGGGTCAGTTTGCAGTAAACAATCGGATAATACCATGTGAAAGGAAGCAAATTTATATACCCGTGTTGTCAGCTTGTGTTATATACGTAGGTAAAGTGGCTGACTCACACGCTACCTTCACCCTGCTTGTCGTGCTGTAGCTGTTGGGAACACAATTACAAGCCAGGAAGGCACTCAATTTGGCCAATTGAAAAATCTTAATAGGATTGCAGGTCCATAAGTGCCTAAATCACCTATGCCTTGTTACCAATGCCATATTTCCCAGCCTAAAAAACAGATTTAGGTGTTGCTCTTCCCGCTCAGCCTTTCTTGGAGCCCGGGAGATGGGAAACATTCACATATTTGGGTCCCCGAGCTGAGAGATGTATTCTTCGGCAGCTCAGTCAGTCAAATTGGCTTTATCCGGAGTCATGATAAACGCCGTCCGATTAGCAGTTGCGTTAAAAATGTTTTGCCCAGCCGAGTAATCATGCAATCCTCGCTGTAGCAACTCGGGAACACTGAGCAACATGAAGGTTGTCTTCTGGTCAGACAACATGGCGGTGGTGCACGCCATCAACGGCCTTACTGCCTCGTGCCCGCTAGTCCTGAGTCTGCTGAGGGAGTTAGTCAAGGAGGGTCTGCGCAGCAACGTCGAGTTTAGGGCGCGGCACATCGCGGGTGTACGGAATGTGGCAGCTGACGCTCTTTCTCGCTTTCAGTGGCTCCGGTTCCGAGAGGCCTGGCCGCGGGCAAGGGCGGAGATGACACCATTCCCGGACCACCTCTGGCGCTTGCTTCAGTGGGGGAGAGACTGAGGAAGATGGGGGAGAGGTCCTTGGCGCCAGCGACGCTGAGGAAGTACGACTCACAGTTAGCAACGTTCAGAGCGGTAGTGGAGGCGCTGGGTTGCTCCGCCTCGGGGGCAGAGGAACAGGTAGAGGTCTTTGTGGTGTGGGCCAAGGAGAATGACAACCTGACACCAGGGCACCCATTGAATTCATAGACCTTCAGCTCCTCTTGGACGCGGTACCCCAGATTACTTTCTCCCCGTTCGAAGCTAGGCTGTTCTCAACGGCTTTCTGCCTGGCATTCTTTGGCGCATTTAGGGTCAGCGAGCTAGTGGCAAAATCGAAAGCTGACCTGTCTGATTCAGCGCTGGGGATTGCGGATGTGGCCCTCAATGCATCGCTGGAGCTACGGATTCGCAGATCAAAGACAGACCAGGCGGGGAGGGGGAAGACAGTTGTGTTACAGACCCTAGGGGACAACAGGTACTGCCCGGTTCACATGGTCAGGGAATACCTGGCCTTGCGTCCAGCGTCCCCGGGTCCCTTCCCGGTTCATGCAGATGGACCCCCCCCCCCTCACCAAGTTTCAGTTCGACCGTATTCTGGGAGCCACTCTGGCTAAGGCTGGCCTATCGGGGAGTGGGCGCAGATTCTCCTCGCACTCCTTCAGAATTGGTGCTGCCACTTCAGCGGCCAAAGCCGGCCTGGGCCCAGAAGGGGTAAAAGGGGTGGGGCGGTGGGAGTCGGATTGTTTTAAGAGGTATGTTCGCCCTTGATGCGGTATGTGCAG
This sequence comes from Triturus cristatus, assembly GCF_964204655.1. NCBI lineage: Eukaryota > Metazoa > Chordata > Amphibia > Caudata > Salamandridae > Triturus > Triturus cristatus. The sequence goes on along the minus strand of NC_140591.1, from coordinate 157,678,423 downwards.
ACCCGACTATTCCCGCCCTGGGTTTTTGTTCTTTTTTGATGAACGTATCTAATTTAGTGTGTAATAAAGATACGACTACCTAAAAGCCGCTTCATCGTTCCATTGACAGGTCACCAGGTTTGGTTGATGGGACACTCCTACATCACGAGGCTGGAACGCTGGGCAGCACACAGGAACTGGTCGCAGAATTTTGCTAACACACAGTTCGTGTGGTTGGGCTCCCCGGGAATGAAATGGATTGAAGCCCGGGGCATAATTGAGCAGCGCCTGGCTGTTGTGGGGGTTCAGCCCTCGGTTATTATCTTACACCTAGGGGGTAATGACCTGGTTTCCAGGGGAAGGAGGGCCCTGCTCATGTCCATGCAAACTGACTTGCCAGCCATTAGCCAGGCTGGGGGGGTCATGCGAAGTCTGGTGGTCGGAAATTGTACCCCGCAGGATTTGGAGGGGGGCCAGGTCCCCGGCAGCGCTAGCTAGCAAAGGACATCAGTAAAGCCTATGGAGGGAAGGGGGGGCTCTGGCAGCGACGGTAGCCTCCCCAGAGCTGTGGCGGAGTTACAGGGCGATCTGGATGCAGACGGGTACAGTAAGGGTACCTCTGCGACAGGCGGTACAGTAAGGGTACCCCTGTCCGGCACAGTAAGGGTGCCCGAGCCAAGGTCCAGGAGCCGAAGGGGGTTCTGGGAAGACCGCGACGGCGCCCCGTTAGTCCTTCGGGCGGTTGGGGGGCCTGACCAACCGGGGGTGTGCCACAACACGCTCCGCCCCTGTCAGAAGGGGCGGGAGTAGGAGACAGATCACGTGACCCAGTGGATGATCTGCAAATAAATATGTGCCACACTGCCGGGCATCGACCCACCGTGTGTGCTGGCTCACCAGGCGGGCGGAGCAGCTAGGGGCTGCTTGCCCTGGATCGCCCGTAAGATAACCCATTTATCGTCATACTTATGTTGTATGAAATAAACCTGCAGCAGTTCTTCACCCACAAAGAAAGTGTCAGTGTAATCCTTGGGTGACGTCTGTGCATGTGTGTTGATTGAAGCGGATGACGGTGTGGTCACTATGCCGCTGCCCGCGTCCCACGCAGTGGGACACCAGCAGGGCAGCCCTCTAGTGGCCGCCCGTCGCAGCCTTCCCCCTCGCGCGCGAGGCCACGCCCAGGGAGGAGATCTCCCAATAAGTGTACAGGTGGAGGCGGGCCATTGGGGGGAGCGAGGCTAGCCCCCCCTACTTAGGCGTCCCTCTCGCCCAGTTCCTCCTCTGCTTCCTGCGCGCCGCTCCTGCTCGGACACGCGTATTCCCACCCTTTCCGCTTACCCTGCGTGGCAGACACAGCGCGTTATTGGAATGTTTTAATGTTTTTCTTTTGCGTTGCAGGCGGAGTTACAGGGCGATCTGGATGCAGACGGGTACAGTAAGGGTACCTCTGCGACAGGCGGTACAGTAAGGGTACCCCTGTCCGGCACAGTAAGGGTGCCCGAGCCAAGGTCCAGGAGCCGAAGGGGGTTCTGGGAAGACCGCGACGGCGCCCCGTTAGTCCTTCGGGCGGTTGGGGGGCCTGACCAACCGGGGGTGTGCCACAACACGCTCTGCCCCTGTCAGAAGGGGCGGGAGTAGGAGACGGATCACGTGACCCAGTGGATGATCTGCAAATAAATATGTGCCACACTGCCGGGCATCGACCCACCGTGTGTGCTGGCTCACCAGGCGGGCGGAGCAGCTAGGGGCTGCTTGCCCTGGATCGCCCGTAAGATAACCCATTTATCGTCATACTTATGTTGTATGAAATAAACCTGCAGCAGTTCTTCACCCACAAAGAAAGTGTCAGTGTAATCCTTGGGTGACGTCTGTGCATGTGTGTTGATTGAAGCGGATGACGGTGTGGTCACTATAGGCCCGGACGGGCACCAAAATAAAAGTAGCTCCTATCAGTGAATTTGACAGCTGTAAAAGTGACTACTAAAAAGACTAGTGTCTCTTAGGTTCTACACTCTGGGGTATATTCACAAGAACGTGTTATAACTACCGCAAGAGTAGCCTAACTCAACTCTCAACATCGCAGCCCACCGCGGGAAAATTACGCTGCGCCAACCAAGTATTCACAACGCGGTGGTAGCATGCGATAGTCACCAGATAACGCGTCAAATGGCCGCGCAAAATCCAACACCACGCCGCAAAAATGCAAAACGCGAACGCAAAAAAATCATGCGATGAGGCCAATCGCAGTGAAAAAATTAGTGAAAACCAGCCACAGGCCTGCAGATCCCACGCGACTGGCGTGAAAATTTACTATAAAAGAAACAAAAAAACCCCACCAAAACCAATTCAAACTGCGTAGCACCATGGATGCACCCAGACCAAGGGCAGAGGACATGCCAAACTCCCCAATCCCCACGGAGGGCCAGCACGGAACCCCAGGGTCGGGGTAGGGCAAGGAGAAGAGGAAGAGGAAGACAGGGTTCAGTCCGAAGGGAGACCGGATCATTGTCACGGAGGTGATAGAAAACTATAAACAACTGTTTGTCACCTCCCCTGCGGCACTGACAACACAAACGGAAATATGGCAGTCCATCGTCACAAAAGTCAATGCAATTGGAGTGTCGAGGAGGTCAATGGAGGAGGTCAGGAGGCGCTGGCATTAAGTGCACAGCCAAACGAAGGAGAAACTCGTTGCCAACAGGAATGCAGCAACGGCGACTGGAGGTGAGAGTCCTGCGACCGACACAAGAGGACCTGGATGAGCTGGAGGAAATGGCGGCCACAGTCAGCAGTTTGGAGACAGTGGCAGGAATTGGGGGCCTGGACGCAGCTAAATACGACCTGACCCAACAGGAACAGGGTGAGTAACGACCAGGGACTGGGGGGATGGGGGGGAGATGGGCACAATGGCACACATGCACAAAGATGTGTCGCACACTGCACACCCACAATGATCCTGGAACATGTCCCTGACAGCCTTGGCACACTGCAGCACACATAGAAACACCAAGTAGGCCCCGTCCACTATGTGCACAAACGGGCCCCCATCCCCAACACCAATATCACAACCTACCCATGCACATGTGCTGTATCCAGGAAAGCAGCGGCTCTGTGAGCCACACTCACAATGCAAGTGACACTGCATGACAGATAACATGGCTGCAGTCACAATATATTACATGGCCCACAAATCGACATGGAGGTGTCTCAGTACGGATCACATCCGTAAAGGCGCAGGTCACACTCTGACATATCCACCATAGACCTTGGCTGACCTCGCTGGGTCCATTAATCAGATACAAGAACAGTCAGGTCAGACAGGCACCAGCGATGACAGCACAGAGTTGGCACAGCTGCAGAGGGCAATGGAGACCATGGAGCAGATGCAGGCTGGAAGTCTGGCTGCCACGTCTGGACACCAGAGAGTAGTAGCTGGGAACTTCAACACCCTGCAGTACATCATCTTGTCATTGATGCCACTGAGCCTGTCACAGATGGCTGCAGCGGGAACATCGACACATACAGCTCCGACCCCTGATGTGTCAGTGGCACATGGTGATGCAGCCCCATCACCTTCGTGGTCTGATGTGTCAGTGGCACCCAGTGATGTAGCCATTACCCCACCACACACACCTGACACTCCGGACACAGAACCCGTATCAGGGGAGTAAGATGGGGATGGAAATTACTGTGTGAAGAAGGAGGCTGTAGCATCCATCACTGCCAAATGGCCTGTCCCTGCCTGGTTCTGACCTATGCATCATGCCCTGGGACAACACCTCCCACCTCCCACTGACCCCTGAACACTCGGCGACATTCACCCGGACCCCGACACGGACTGCCATATCCTAACTGCTGGACAATCACACAGCAACCCTGCTGTGGACTGCACTCCCCCTCGTCCAAATCACTTTTCATTCCCCAAAGGACTCTGTTTGGCCCACCGCTGAGCTTCCATGTAATGTGGGCTTGGATAGCCATGTACAGCTCCAGCTTGGTCAATCACCTGAATGTGAATAAAACATTCTAAATCACACATATGTGTCATGACTATGTTCACTTACGTATAGAAGTATGGCGGGGCGGAGGGACAATGATGCACATGTAGGTACACCCTGGTAACTGACATCTATGCGTATGTGTATCCCTGAGACACATGGCCAATTAGATGACTGTGGAGGTGAGTACTAGCTGTGTCCCCATTGCACATTAACTACAGTCTCACAACCCCCAACAGAGGCACACATACATGTTTTGAATTGGGCTGTGTGTAGGAATGCCCAATCGGTAGCAGGCCAGAGGTGGTGTCCTACATCACATGTGACAACCAAACCTCACGTCGCATACCTACACGCACACATCTGTGTGGCAATGTCCTGTTACAATTCGTGACATAGCTACACAAGGTCTGAGTTTGGACACCATACTCACATTGCAGAAGTCACGTAAGTGCACAGGTCGGCCAGCAACTATCCCATAACAATGTCTGACCCACAGAGGTGGAGATTGCAAAAGGGAGCCACCCCCATTGTACATGCATCAGTCAGTTCCTCCCTGTGTAGGGACGATGCACATTGTGGCCATCGATTGGACATTCAATTCAACACTCATCACAGTTAGACACCAGTGGATTAGCATAGACTTTATTGGCATGTGCGTGTCAGTACGGACTAGGCAACGGCCACAACAGGCAGGGACAGGCTTAAGGCGCTTACACGCAGCATGGGAACATGTCGAGGTTCAGAAAATGGTGAGGCAAAAATGGACAACGATCATCACGGGTGGCAACGGTCTCAACACACCTTGCCGTTCTGGATGAGTCATGTGTTGTCTGGCATCTGCATCGACTCACTGCCCATGTGATCAGCATGGTGCTCTGCCACCGGAGTGCGCAGATTGTCTGCTCTGCTGACAGTGATCAGGTGGAAGGGTCCAACAGGTTCACATGTCGTCCTACATTGCCATGTGTGTTCACTCACCCCAGCAGTGTGTCCGAATTGGTAACGTTGCCAAACAACGCTGTGTTGCTCCAAGCATGGACATGCATCAACTTGCACTGGTGTGTGTACACACGCGTAGTTCCACGCACATGCATCCAGAGTCCTGACAATGGCAGACATGTCCTGTGTTGTGGTGGAATATGTGAGCATTCCTCACGATGCAACCAGTTGTTGGGACCTGTGCTGTGTGTGACAATCTGATGTGGCTGCAGGGACGTATTTACTCGTCCATGAATGCCCATGCAGCTTCATGTGCATTGTGTTCCAATAGTACGTCTTTGTCGTATTCGGGAACACCAGGGTGAGCCAATCCATTAACTGGTCCGGGCACGTGTGCTCAGCCCACACCGTTTCCTCAATCCGCAACACAACCCAATAGGGGAACGCCTCGATGTGGTCACTACACATGAGGACTTGTGCAATCTCCCATGCACAACTGTCAATACATGTGCAGTATGTCAAGGCATCCCATGCACAGCTGTTTCGGTTACACTCCTGTTCGTGATCCAACAGGGGGCACACACACAAGTCATAGTCCAATTCATCTACGGTTGTGTTGGATAGGCAGACATCCATGGGACACTCGAATGTGCATGTTCGGCAGTAGAACCAGGGCTGGATGCAGGTGATATAGGCAAGGCGGAAGCTAAGCCGGTAGCTGATCTGCAGCACTGCCACTGTCAGTGCGCCCAGTAAAGCGATACCAAAGGGGATGATGGATGGAGCGTTTGAGCAAATCAAACACTCACCCCCAGTCAACTGATCTGGGTTTAATACATAATCATTCTTTAGCTCACTCCATGACCCCAGTTCAGACATGACCATATGCAAATCAGTCTGACCAGGTGCCTCATGGGAACAGTCCAGCCCGAACTGCCATGCCATGTCTTCCCTGGACCGGAGACAAGCATAATGGGGCTGGTTTCGGGTTCATAACCCTCATCAGCCAGGCTATCTTGAATCCAGTGGCAAAGTGAGCAAGGGACCCACGTCTGGGCATACCCTGCCAACATAGGGCAAACAAAGCGATACCAAAGGGGATGATGGATGGAGCGTTTGAGCAAATCAAACACTCACCCCCAGTCAACTGATCTGGGTTTAATACATCATCCTTCTTTAGCTCACTCCACCACCCCAGTTCAGACATGACCATATGCAAATCAGTCTGACCCTGTGCCTCATGGGAACAGTCCAGCCCGAACTGCCAAGCCATGTCTTCCCTGGACCAGAAACAAGCATCCTGGGACCAGTTTTGGGTTCATAACCCTCATCAGCCAGAATATCTTGAATCCAGTGGCAAAGTGAGCAAGGGACCCACATCTGGGCATACCCTGGCAACTTAGGGCGAACAAAGCGATACCAAAGGGGATGATGGATGGAGCGTTTGAGCAAATCAAACACTCACCCACAGTCAACTGATCTGGGTTTAATACATCATCATTCTTTAGCTCACTCCATCACCTCAGTTCAGACATGACCATATGCAAATCAGTCTGACCCTGTGCCTCATAGGAACAGTCCAGCCCAAACTGCCAAGCCATGTCTTCCCTGGACCGAAAACAAGCATCCTGGGACCGGTTTCGGGTTCATAACCCTCATCAGCCAGGCTATCTTGAACCCGTGGCAAAGTGAGCAAGGGACCCTCGTCTGGGCATACCCTGCCAACTGAGGGCGAACAAAGCGATACCAAAGGGGGTGATGGATGGAGCGTTTGAGCATATCAAACACTTACCCCCAGTCAACTGATCTGGGTTTAATACATCATCATTGTTTAGCTCACTCCACCACCCCAGTTCAGACATGACCATATGCAAATCAGTCTGACCCTGTGCCTCATGGGAACAGTCCAGCCCGAACTGCCAAGCCATGTCTTCCCTGGACCGGAAACAAGCATCCTGGGACCGGTTTTGGGTTCATAACCCTCATCAGCCAGACTTTCTTGAATCTAGTGGCAAAGTGAGCAAGGGACCCACATCTGGGCATACCCTGCCAATTTAGGGTGAACAAAGCGATACCAAAGGGGATGATGAATGGAGCGTTTTAGCAAATCAAGCACTCATCCCCAGTCAACTGATCTGGGTTTAATACATCATCATTCTTTAGCGCACTCCACCACCCCAGTTCAGACATGACCATATGCAAATCAGTCTGACCCTGTGCCTCATGGAAACAATCTAGCCCGAACTGCCAAGCCATGTCTTCCCTGTACCTGAATCAAGCATCCTGGGACCGGTTTCGGGGTCATAACCCTCATCAGCCAGGCTATCTTGAATCCAGTGGCAAAGTGAGCAAGGGACCCACGTCTGGGCATACCCTGCCAACTTAGGGCGAACAAAGCGATACCAAAGGGGATGATGGATGGAGCGTTTGAGCAAATCAAACACTCACCCCCAGTCAACTGATCTGGGTTTAATACATCATCATTCTTTAGCTCACTCCACCACCCCAGTTCAGACATGACCATATGCAAATCAGTCTGACCCTGTGCCGCATGGGAATAATCCTGCCCGAACTGCCAAGCCATGTCTTTCCTGGACTGGAAACAAGCATCCTGGGACCAGTTTCGGGTTCATAACCGTCATCAGCCAGGCTATCTTGAATCCAGTGGCAAAGTGAGCAAGGGACCCACATCTGGGCATACCCTGCCAACTTAGGGTGAACAAAGCGATACCAAAGGGGATGATGGATGGAGCGTTTGAGCAAATCAAACACTCACCCCCAGTCAACTGATCTGGGTTTAATACATCATCATTGTTTAGCTCACTCCACCACCCCAGTTCAGACATGACCATATGCAAATCAGTCTGACCCTGTGCCTCATGGGAACAGTCCAGCCCGAACTGCCAAGCCATGTCTTCCCTGGACCGGAAACAAGCATCCTGGGACCGGTTTTGGGTTCATAAACCCTCACCAGCCAGACTTTCTTGAATCCAGTGGCAAAGTGAGCAAGGGACCCACGTCTGGGCTTACCCTGCTAACTTAGGGCAAACAAAGCGATACCAAAGGGGATGATGGATGGAGCGTTTGAGCAACTCAAACACTCACCCCCAGTCAACTGATCTGGGTTTAATACATCATCATTCTTTAGCTCACTCCACCACCCTAGTTCAGACATGACCATATGCCAGTAGTTCCCAAACTTTTTTGACCCGCGGCTCCCTTGACCAATTGACCTCCAGGCGCGGCTCCCCATTACATTACTAGTTTTTTGGCAGAGGGATGTAAGCCTGGTCTCTGTAGTCCTTCCATTTTAATCCCAGCCAAAACCAGCCAGGGACAACAGGGTGTCGCAGCGCACAGTTTAGGAACCACTGCTGTACATGTTTCTCCACCATTTCAGATGAACATGTCCACTGGTTCCACTTTCCCTAGTCTTCATATGCCTTTTTGGTCCCTTTTTATTCCCACTCATATCAACCCTCTTCCTCTTACAGTTCCTCAAAAGGCTCTACTATTTAGCATTTATGTACTCACTGAACTGTAAACTCTCTTTTTCACTTTTGCTTTAGTCGCCCTTACAGTACTTTGACTCATCTTCTTCAATTCTTAGGAACAATAGTCTTTAAGTGATAACCCTGTGCCTCACCAAAATCTACATTACAAATCCTGTCGCTAAAGAATGCTTTTCCCTGGTAAACTGTGATTCTCTCACTTTGCTGAAGGAGGGTTGAAAGGGAAATCCCATGTTCTCATTGTGTGTTGCACTGTGTATTGGGCCTCGGGAGGAAGATGAACTAGTTTATCCACATGTAATGGGCAACCTTGGGGTCTGCAAAGAATACTGAAGGAGTGGTATGACTGAAGTGTGTACTTAAGCTGGCCTTACCTTAAGGCTGTTTAATCCTTGGACTGGGAGACAAATGCTGTTGCCTCTAAATTGTCCTTAAAAAGACAGTTTGGTCAGAGAATGGATTGACCATGGAGCCTCCATGGAAGTGTTAATAATGTGAAGCCATTTTGTTACAAATAGAGAACAGGGCTGTAGTATTTATACTTGCCGATGAGGGTGAACTAATTCTGGGTATGCTTGATGAACTTGAGAAGGTTGGCTCAACAGCAGAATTAAACTGACTGTTTCAGAGCTGGTAGAAAGAAGGTAATGCAATCCGTGACTTGACCTCACACCTAAGGACTCTAGGTAGAACGAAGAAGCATATGAAGTTGATTCCTGAGGAATCATTCATTCAAAACATTTTCTTTTTTGTTCTAAAAAAAAGTGCCAAGGAAAATAATGTTTCTATGATTTAAAACTTAACATCAGTCTCACTCTGAAACATTCTTAGCCTAAAAGTTATACAACATATAACCCATTTGTAAAAAATTGTATGTTTGTATTTATCTTCAAACAGACACAAACTCCCTAATAAAACAATCAGAAAAAACTGTACAGGGCGCAATGCACTGTCAATACTGACCAGACACGTGCAACACAGTATGTAATGTGATCGTATTTTGTATACATCTTGTGAACCACTCGAGTAAGGAGGACACTTGGTCAATAAGTAGCCTATAAAAAAATAACTTTGTACGCATCTTCATAGATATATTTTCAACCTATGTAAAAGAAAAATCGGGTATCATTAGGGCAAAAATGCCATCCGTACCAGAAATACGGGAGGAACATATATTGTTAAACAACTGATTGGTTCATGTATCAAAATAAATCTGGCATGTAGGCTAACAACTAAAAGCTTGTCATCTCTGTTCTTTGTTTTATTTGTAATAAAAGATCTGGATTTTTAAAATGAATTATAGTCATTTACTTATCGTGTGTGAAATCATTGTACTGCAAATGGGTGTGCTGGTATTCACATGGGTAAAGTTTCATTCCAAGCTCATGTAAAGGGGTGAGTTGCTCTTTCCGGAGAAATGTAGGGGGTTTTTCTTTTAAAAACAAGAGAGCCAGCTTTGAGATACCATGTCAGCTATATCTCCTGGCTGATCCTGGACCTCACTGGATGACCCCTGCAGAAAGGAGAAACTCCATGCTATGATAACTGCCCACTTCTCTTAGATTCTCTGTTCCTGCAAAATATTTCTCCTCCAAACCAGTTTCCTGCAAGCAAGAATTGACACGGAAAGGCAAGCTGGAAAAAATATTTAAAAATACGTATGTTTTACACTTCAAAGACTATCCCTTTACACCCCTGTTCTGCATCAGCTAAACATCACCAATTTCTCTTGCAGGGGTCACTGCAGGCTTTAAAATGAACTCTCGAAATACCCACTTTGTTGTACTCTACTCCGGGAATCAAATCATCTGCTCACTTTTGTTAAGCTAAATAACTGTAATTACTGCTCGCACTTGCCCTCCTATCAATGAACCACAAACAGATCTTTAAATGTCAGGAGTTCCTCTTCCTCTCTGCCCCTTTTGGTTGCTGTTGTTGAAAGCTCCACGGTCACTTGTAACGCTAGCTCTGCATCACTCCAGAGGTCCAGGCGCCACTTGCAAGCTTTAGCAGAAGAGAAGATTGCCGCTTTAATGTCTCCTGCTCTCCGGTGCGACGTCAAAAGGCAGCAAGTGCACCACCTAGTGGTCACTAGACACAACGCACTGGACCTGCACTCCAGACCCCGGTGTAATTCATGATGCACTCTGCTCAGCAACTGTGACCGTGGCGCCCCTGGATGGTTTTTGCGGCACACCAGGGTGCCGCGGCGCACAGATTGGGAACCACAGCCATATGCAAATCAGTCTGACCCTGTGCCTCATGGGAACAGTCCAGCCCGAACTGCCAAATCAAGTCTTCCCTGGACCAGAAACAAGCATCCTGTCAATCAACTGTTGTTTTTTCATTTGTCACCCCGAGTGGGACGGGTATGCTCAGACGTGAGTCCCGTGCTCTCCATGCCACTGGAATCAAGCTATCCTGGCTGAAGAGGGGTGAAACCCCGAAACCGGTCCTAGGATGCTTGGTTCCAATCCAGGGAGGACCTGGCTTGGCAGTTCAGGCTGGACTGTTCCCATGAGGCACAGCGTCAAGACTGATTTGCAAATGGCTGAGTTCAAACTGGAATGGCATGGTGAGCAAGAAAAGATGGATTTAGGCCCAGATCTCTGTACTGGGGTGAATGTATGACATTGTTCTGCATTCTGTCCATCAACTGTTGTTTTTGCATTTGTCACCCCGAGTGGGACGGGTATGCTCAGATGTGAGTCCCGTGCTCTCCATGCCACTGGAATCAAGCTATCCTGGTTGAAGAGGGGTGAACCCCCGAAACCGGTCCTAGGATGCTTGGTTCCAGTCCAGGGAGGACCTGGCTTGGCAGTTCGAGCTGGACTGTTCCCATGAGGCACAGGGTCAAGACTGATTTGCATATGGCTGGGTTCAAACTGGAATGGCATGGTGAGCAAAAAAACGATGGATTTAGGCCCAGTTCACTGTACTGGGGTGAATGTATGACATTGTTCTGCATTCTGTCCATCAACTGTTGTTTTTGCATTTGTCACGCCGAGTGGGACGGGTATGCTCAGACGTGAGTCCCGTGCTCTCCATGCCACTGGAATCAAGCGATTCTGGCTGAAGAGGGGTGAAACCCCGAAACCGGTCCTAGGAAGCTTGGTTCCAGTCCAGGGAGGACCTGGCTTGGCAGTTCAGGCTGGACTGTTCCTATGAGGCACAGGGTCAAGACTGATTTGCATATGGCTGGGTTCAAACTGGAATGGCATGGTGAGAAAAAAAACGATGGATTTAGGCCCAGATTTCTGTACTGGGGTGAATGTATGACATTGTTCTGCATTCTGTCCATCAACTGTTGTTTTTGCAGTGCACCCAGTAAATACAGCATACGTGCAGGGTACTGTTCCACGTGACGGGGTTGTGCATGTGCCCAGGATGGCCTGCCATTGCATTGGTGAGTCTCGTGGAACTGGCACTCTTCTGGACTGCGGCAGTTGTGTGGAGGATATACCACAGCTCTGGGCTATGATTAGATTGTGTGTGCAATGTTGGGGAGAATGGGTTGCTGTTTCCGTGAGTGTCAAGGGCATCCCATGCAGGGGTACCTCAGGGAGGGCCTTCTGTGTGTGGGGTGGGGATAAGTTGGATTGTTCATTTGCACAATGCGTGGTGTGGGAGTCGTCCACGTCTGCCATGGCATCTTTCTCAGGGTGGTCCAGCTGCGTTCAGGACCAAGGTCGGAGGTGCAGGTGTCCTCCAGCCTTCTGCATTGGTACAAAGGAGCGTTCATCCCTGATGTGTGTCTGACTACTACTTGCGTTTTCAGAATGTGATGTGGCTTTGGCACAGTGATTGGGGTAAGGCATTAGGCTCATGGTGTCCCAATAGCGATACACACACACATGTTGGCATGTAGGGCCAGGTGCCCGGGAGGCCTTGCGCTGCTTGTGCAGTCTCACTCCGTCTCTCTTCCTCGCTCTCTCCCTCCCTCTCTCCCTTTCTTTCCTTTGTTGTGCGCATGGCACTCCATCTTCTCTTGGAATTTGTTTTCCAGGCTGTGTCCTACAGATTGTCCAGTGCAGACCCACTAGGACTCATCCAAATTCTGTTTGGCTTTTGGTTTGAATGGTGTTTTGTGTTGGTGATTGCATTGCTGTATGTCTGATTTCATTACAAGTCCGGAGGCTACATTATGCAATAACTTTTATTTGCTGCCCAAGACATGCAGCCCTTTAAAGTGTAACAAGTACATCATAGATAACACATTCCAAATAACAATAACAAAGCGCCATGGCAACCAACTATGTTCCTCTTTTATTCGCTGCTGCAGGACAGTTAAGTACAACTTCTTGCTATCTCCTATGCTTAATGTCTTTTGATATATTTGTATAGGATTAAACTTGATTATTTTCTCAGATTCATTGGAATGGTAAGTAAGCCTATCCACGTAGGCTGCACTTTAGATAATATTTTCCTTATCTGGTAAGTTTAACTTTCTGTTCATTGACACCCTTCCAATTTATGGTTGGGTTCCCTTCTTTTCCCTTTATTTAAAAAAAAATGTGGTGTGGCTTTGGCACAGTGATTGGGGCAAGGCCTTGGGCTCATGGTGTCCCGATAGCGATACATACACACATGTTGGCATGTAGGGCCAGGTGCCCGGGAGGCCTTGCGCTGCTTGTGCAGTCTCACTCCGTCTCTCTTCCTTGCTCTCTCCCTCCCTCTCTCCCTCTTTTTCCTTTGTTGTGCGCAAAAGGTTTTTTAAAGAAAATAATTTTATTTTTAAAGGGAAACTTTGTTGAAGCAACATCTCTGGGGCTTTTATTTAATTTTTTTAAAAAAATTTAAAAAAAGGGGTATTATAACGGCATTATGTCTCAAGGCGATTCTCACCCTAGTAAAGAGTCTCCTCTCACTGAGACCTCTCTGATGAACCTCTTTGAGAGGCAATTAAAGTCCTCCCTAAAGGAAGCTGTGGAGGCAGCACTTGCCAAAAGAAAAAGGGATGTTCCTAGCGAAGACCCAGCACTCTCTTCTGAAGAGGAGCAAGACGCTCTCTCCAAAAAAGGCGGCAAGGTCCTAAAAAAATCTAAAAACATTGAGCCTCATGGTAACCTTTGTGCTACCAACAACAGGGTTTTATTGATTGGTAGCCTGTGCGCTACAAATGACCTAGGTGCCCTGAGCGGCACAAAAAGAATGAGTGACCTTCATGGCTCAAACAGCACAGGTGTCCCTTGCGGCACACAATGACCAGGTGTCCATCGCGGCACAATAGACATCATCGAAGATGACGATGATTACCTGTCTTTACTTGATATTGATGATGAAGCTGATGAATATGTCTTTGATCCACAAGAGAAATTTGATGATGACCTCCTTGATGAGGACCTGGGGCAATCTAGCAACAACTCTGACTCTATTAAAGACCCGTCAGGGTCTGAGATGTTTAACCCCTCAAAGATTACCCTCCTAGAGGTTCATAATGGTGGCCTTTAGATCATGTATCTAAATTTATTAAGGCCTGGATAAGGAAACCCCTCGAAAGAGATTCTCGCAATCTCATGAAATCTGAGTGTCCAAGACCCTTTTTGGATAACAAGGCTGGCATGACTCCCAACCTTGACACTGAACTTCTGACTTTCCTATTCAAGACCGGTAGAGATCCTCGCAAGGGCCTGGAACGCTGCCTTAACCCCTTCCATGCTCATGACGGAACGGTTCCGTCATGAGCGTCGGTTGAGCTGTGCTCATGACGGAACCGTTCCGTCATGAGCCCGCCCGCGCAAGAAACGGTCAGCACCGCGGCGGAATTCGCGCCGCATGGAAGGGGTTAAGCAGTGCCAGGACAAACTACTAGACACACTTGGTCCCCTTGCCAGGATCTTGGACCTAGCTGAGGAGTCCTCAATGAATGGGATCCCGGTTGAAACTGAACTCCTACGTGGTTGGAGCCAACGTGCCATTTGCCTGCTTGGAAACGCTAACGCCAATCTAACCTCCGAAAGACGAAGGGCAATATTAATGCGCATGAACCCCAAGTTGGGAGATCTAGCGAACAAAGATGGTCAAGGAGACCCGAATGGTCTACTATTTTGAGGGACGTTCATTAAGACACTTGGTAAATACATCTCCACATTCTCCACCTTTAACAAAGTCCAAATAAACATGAGACGCATGTTCGGAGGAAGAGTTTTTGGAAGGGCTGTCAGGGCAGGACCAGCTGCGAGGCGTGGATATAACAGGTCCTTTTACCAACAAAACCAATGCGGTTTTTCAAGATACTATCAGGGGAATAACAGCTTCTTCCCCCAGAGAGGCTGCAACAGTCAAACACGAGGCGGAAACAATCGAGGAAGATTGTAAGATCAAGGATAACAAGGTAAGGAACTCTCCTCCTGGTTCTTCCCCCAAAGGTAGGGGGAAGGCTCTCTCTTTTCAGCCAAAATTGGTCATTCATAATGAACGATGCCTAGAGACTAAAAGGTTTCAAAATAGATTTTTTTACTACTCTTTATAAGACCAAACAACCCAGAGAACTTTCACTAGACCAAGAACAATCCACGCTAGTAGATGCCGAAGTGAGTTAAATGTTAGCCAAAGAGGTGATTCTTATTGTTTCCAACATTGGTCCGTGCTTTGTGAGCACAATCTTTCTTGTGAAAAAGAAAGAAAAGGGCTGGCGCCCCATAATAAATCTAAAGGAATTAAACTCCTTCCTTGTATACAGACACTTCAAAATAGAGGGTATACATCTTCTGAGAGATATTCTCCAAGAGGGAGATTGGCTCATAAAACTAGACCTCAAGGACGTCTAGTTTACAATCCCTATGGATCCAGATTCTCAGAAATACCTAAGGTTTGTATGGCAGAATACAACCTACCAGTTTCGCTGTCTTCCCTTCGGCCTATCCTCAGCTCCTTGGTGCTTCACCAAGGTCCTGAGGCCAGTGGTCACCTCTTTAAGGAGAAGAGGAGTACGTCTGATTATCTACCTAGATGACATCTTATTGATGTCTCAAAGCCAGGAAGAATTACTGACCCCTTCACAAAACCTTGAGTTTCTAGGTTTTCAGGGGAACACACCTCTAACCCAATCACAACTTCCCTCAAAGAAATTATCAAAAATAAAGAAAGAAGTTTCCTATGTTTTGTCCAAAGACACAGTTAGCCTGAGGGAACTAGCAAGGATAGTAGGGCTCTTATCTTCATCCATTCAAGCAATTTCCCCAGGGCCCCTTCACTACAGGGCCTTACAGAGACTAAAATCTTCAGGACTGAAGAAAGGTCTTTGGTACTCGAACATTGTTCCCCTGTCTCTGGAAGCTCGAGAGGATCTCCTATGGTGGCGTAACAACCTAGACAGTTGGAATGGGAAAGCAATATTCGGGAATACTCCAAATCACACACTGGAATCTGATGCGAGCAATCTAGGCTGGGGTGCCAGACTAGGAAAAATAGAAACAGGGGGAAATGGTCCCAGGAGGAACTCACTCTACACATAAATTGCTTGGAGATGTTAGCCAGCCTGAACGCACTAATGAGCTTCAAGTCTACCCTGAAAAACAGTGTAGTTCTAATCTAATTAGACAATTTAACAGCCGTCTCCTACATCAACCGATTAGGGGGAGCAAGGTCAAAGCTTTTAGCAGATCTAGCCAAGAAGATTTGGTATTCCTGTTGGAATCACAAAATAATTCTGAGGGCAGAATTCATCTCAGGCCATCTAAACACAAGGGCAGATTGGAACTCAAGGTTCCTAAGAGACTCCAGTGACTGGAAACTGAATCCTTCGGTTTTCCAGAGAGTTCAAGATCTATGGGGGCCCTTCGAGATAGATCTCTTTGCCAGCAGGCTGACCTTTCAGATACATATTTTTTATAGTTGGAGGCCAGACCCACTAGCAACTGCAGTGGACGCTCTTCTCCAACCTTGGGACATACTGAATTGTTATGCCTTCCCTCGTTTCGCACTAATCCAGAGAGTTCTCTTGAAAGTTCGAAGGGAGCGTTGCCGCATTGTTCTAATTACTCCTTTTTGGAATTCTCAAATATGGTTCCCAGGCGTGATGGCACTGGCAGTAGAAACTCCACGCCTTATTCCAGGGAGTGTGGACCTCCTTCAGGGCCCAGATGGAGAGGTACATCCTCTTCTCTTAGAAGGAAAGATGAACCTTCTTGCCTGGAAGATTTCAGGGGTTCAAGAAGATACATTAATGCTTGGAAAAAATGGTGTAGTTGGTGCATGGAATGGGTATTGATCCCGTGGATGCACCTGTTGTAGAGGTAGCAAACTACTTAGGAGACCTTTTTGAATCAGGACTTTCCTATAGAACAGTAAATTGTTACAGATCAGCGATTTCTGCAGGACATTCCTTGTTAAATGACTTCTCTATCGGTACTGACCCCCTAGTTCGTAGAGTGATGAAAGGAATAAGACTGCAAACGTCCTCTTAAAGCCAAATATGATTCATTATGGAACGTAAATCTTATCTTCGACCTTTTTACATCCTGGCCTGATAACCTTTTCCTTACAAGGAAACAACTTTCCATTAAGTTAGCTACACTACTTTGCTTAATATCTTTTAGACGAGTTTCCCACGTTAAAGCATTAGGCATTTCTAATAGGATTTATTCACCTGATGGTGTATTATTTGAGATATGGAAAAGGACCAAAACAATGTCGGAAAACATTTTCTACCCGTTCTTTTTTGACTGTCCCAAACTTTGTGTGGTAAGTTGCATGAAAGTGTATGAAGAGAAAATGAGTGTTTTTAGACCTATGAATAAAAATCAACTACTGATTTCTTTTGTTAAACCCTACAAGCAATCTCTTCTGCTACTATCTTGAGATGGCTTAGAACGGTGATGTTGGAAGCAGGTATTGACTTATCTAAATATGGCGCCCATTCTTCCCGAGGGGCTATGGCCAGTAAGGTTTTCTGGGGAGGAGGTTCCCTTTCAGATATCCTCAAAGCAGCAGATTGGTCAAATGCTTCCACTTTTAGATTTTATCTTAAACCAGTAGAACATGTAAGCAACGTAGCATTGCAGAGCTTTAAACTTGCATAATGTAGACTCCGGTCTTGTAATGAAATGACGATTCTCCAATTATCATGCAGAGAGAATCTTGATTTCATTAAAGACACGGAGGCTGACATTATCCCTCCCACCACTCCCTGGTGGATGTTTTATCAATGTTAATTTATATCAAATGTTACTTATATGGATTTATGGAAATAGTCTCTATTCCTTTTTTCTATTCTAGACTCTACATCTTTGTAAAGAAGTCATAATGACGTTTATCTTGGAAGAAGTTGTCTATCCTTTCGCAGCTCCAAGAGGAACATAGTTGGTTGCCATGGCGCTTTGTTGTTGTTATTTGGAATGTGTTATCTATGATGTACCTGTTACACTTTAAAGGGCTGCATGTCTTAGGCAGCAAATAAAAGTTATTGCATAATGTCAGCCTCTGTTGTCTTTAATGAAATCAAGATTCTCTCTGTATGATAATTGGAGAATCGTCATTCTCCATTTTCTGGGCACGCATGTGTGTTAGTATTCCTGCTTGTGCGACATCAGTCAAAGTTTTATTTTTTGGGGGATTTGGGGGATTTGCGTTGTTGGTGTGCAGTTTATTTGTTCGGGGGCTGGGGGGCACAGGGGGGAGGGGGGTGTTGCGGGCCTGGGTGTGTTGTCGGTGGGTGTTGTGGCTCTCTTGGGTGTCTGTGCTGCATGGGCAGTTGCTCAGGGGCATCTGTGGTTCTTCATGTGTGGCTCTGGGCCGGGTTCCCTTTCGTGGTGCAGACTGTGGTTCGACTTTACACCAGGTCAGAGTAGGTGTTAGTTTCCTGGTTCTAACGTGCCTTATTGCATGTTTTGTGTCCTTATCGCAGTTATGGCTGTTCGTTGTGAATATTGTGGAGTGGTGTTGTCACGGCTTTTGGCATGGGAACGCCTACTCTGCATCTCATTAGCGATAGTTGCGGGGGTCATCTGTGGTGATGTTTTTTGCGGATGCTATCGCGGGTAAACTGGTGCTGTGGGCTGTTAACCCAGCTTGTGAATGGGGCGATAAATTTATCGCAACTTTGGCTGCGATAAGGTGCCGTTAAGTCTGCGATAGTTCCTTGTGAATATGCCCCTTAGTTTACTGAAAGGGTCACAGACACACCTTTCCCTTTGCCATGAGTGAAGAAAGCGCCCGGGCTTCTTTAAAAATAAAAACAGAAGACTCGCCTCGAAGCATGTGTTTAGAGAAAAATGCATTTTTGTATCTGCTGAGTCTCAGGAAAGTTTAAACTCCTATTGCAAGGTGCAAACATGAAATGGTTTCACAGTCTTAAAAGTAACTTTATTAAACTGGCTTTGCGCTTCTCAGGACTGACAAGTCACAGCTCTCTCCCAGTGTCCACTGCTCATTGAAAGAAATGACTGGAACCATGCCTCTTTCTGAAAAAACAGACCAAAGCAGTTGCACGCCGAGCCAAACTTTAACTCCATGCTGTGCCCACTGACATTGGGGACGCACCAGAGATGCTGCCTACTGACATTGGGGAGGCACCGGAGGTGCTTGAAAGCAAAGCCAACTTGGAAGTTATTACCTTACCATCTAGAACTAACCAAGGTTCCCTGGCGCCAGTGGTCATTACCACATTTTAAGTCATTTAGTCAGTGCTGCAGCTATGTCTCTGTTCCCAGAGGTAATTCCTCATTCTAAGTTCTCTAGGCAGTGCTGCAGCTGCATCTATGTTAATACATCCATAACACTCCAAATCGAAACACAAAGGTAATAGACATTTACAACGCCAATAGCTCTAACTCTCAAAAATGTGAGACCCATTGCATTGCAAATGCTTGTTCTTTTTACATTTCTTAGTCTGCTGTCTGATGCTGCCTGGCTGCGGGTGTGCCGAAAACCACAAGAGATGAAGAGCTTGTCTGAAATGAAATGAAATGAAAAAATGGGCATAGCGCTCCATATACCCGGAGGTGTCTAGGCGCTTAATAAGCTGAAAGCTGATACATATTGCAGTGAAGGCCCCTAATATAGACAGGTTTTCAGTTCCTTCCTAAATTTAAGCAAATTGGGTTCTTTTGTTAGAGATACCGGAAGGGAGTTCCAAAGCTTAGTGGTAGTGTAGGCAAAGCTTTTTCCTCCCCATTTTACTTTATGTGCCTTGGGGATGATCAGATTACCACTGTCTGATAATCTGAGTGGTCTGGCTGGAATATAAGATTTAGAAAATTGTGACAATTGCCACGGGCCAAGGCCATGACTAGATTAAAAAGCAATGCATAAAACTTTGAATTGAATGCGTTTGCAGATGGGCAGCTAATGTAGCTCCATGAGAGCCCTGGATACTGAATCATAGCGAGAAAGCCCAAACAGGACTCTCGCCGCAGCCTTTTGAGTCATCTGAAGTTTGTGGATGCTGCGCTTCCTCGCCCTGGCAAAAAAGGCGTTACAGTAGTCCAGCCTGGATGCAACTAACGCTGTGACCACTGTTTTCCTTAAGTCGAAAGGAATAAACTGAAGTACTGTTTTTATTATTTTAAGGATAAAAAAAACATGCCGATGTAGTGTGATTGATCAGAGTTTCGAAAGACAGCTTAGTGTCGAAGAAGATCCCAAGATTTTTCAGTTTATAAGAGGGTGTCGGAAGACGGCCCATGTGATTTGGCCACCAGCTGTCTGACCAAGTTAGGTGCTGTTTTCCCAAGAGCATAACTTCCGTTTTGGTGAATTATGTTTTAAGCAATTATCTTGCATCCAATTTCCTATGTGGCCCAAGTGGACGAGCTGTAATTGACACAATGATCTGTGTGTCATCCCTATAGGACACCAGAGTGAAACCATAGTTTCTCATTAACTTAGCCAAGGGGGTGACATGCAAGTTAAAAAGAGTGGGGCTCAACGACAAACCCTGCAGGACTCCACATGGAAGTAAAAAAGCCGGGGAGACAAATTCATCGTGAGCCACCATTTAAGATCTAGCTGACAGAAATGAACTGAGCAGCAGGAGCGCTTTATCCCTGATCCCAGCAAGGTGAGATGGTCAAACAACACATCGGAGTTGACCGTGTCAAAAGCCGCTGGGAGAGCTAACAGGATAAGTGCAGCGCTCCCCCTATCGAGATTCTGCCTAAGCTCCTCTGTGGCCGTATTAACGCCAATTCTGTACTATGATGTGCCCAAAATCCATATTGTGAAGGGTCCAAGATGTCGCCTTCCAAAATGAAGGTGGATAATTTTTCATTTAGAAACCTTTCTAGTATTTTTGCTGGGAACGTCAACCTAGTTATAGGTCGATATTTTAAAGGGTCATTAGGCTCCAAATTGGATTTCTTCACGAGTGGTAGAATGGAGGCTTTCTTCCAATCGATGGGAAAACGCCCTGAGGAAATCATGAGATTGAAAAAACGCCAAAGCGCTGAAACCACAATCTCAGGGACTAAATGAAGAACTTTCGGAGGACATAGGTCCAGGGGAGATCCTGATTTTACCAAAGGAATTAGCTTAATGATCTGGTTAAGAGTGAAGGGCGGGAAGGAAGAATAAGTGGGTATGGAAAAACTATCCGGGTTAGAATGAATTCCAGGACTATAACCAGAGTTCATGTGGGGCGCTGAAGGTTGGTTTGCTTGGGGCAGAAAGGCATCAAAGACCTATTTAACCTTTTGTTGGATTCTGGGAGTTTAGAAAGATTTTTAATAGTAAAAAATTGTATTTTTGAACAGTCATTAGCTGCTTCTATTTTTTCTCTAAAGTAAGCTGACTTTGCCTTAAAAATAAGGGGGCAGATTTACGGGGAAGTGCCGCAGCGCGGCAACACAAGCCCTTTGGCTGCGCCAGGCTGTGGCACTTCCAAAGCACAGGAATGCAACATATTTACAATAATATGTCGCATTCATGTGCTCCCCCTGCTCTGGCGCACAAACAGCTGCCATGCACCGGCGGAGGGACCTTGAGGATGCCTGCGTCATGGGGAGATTGTTTCTGTGCAGGAAACTGCACAAAAACAATCACTACAGGCATTTTCCTCTTTTAATGTGTGCTGTAGAATGCAGAACGCATTGAAAGAGGAACAACAACGAGGAATTTAAACATTTCTCCTCGTTGTGCCTCGCTACGCCACCCCTAGCATGGCGAAGCATTCAGATGCATTTCCAGATTTACGATTCCTCGTAAATCTGGAAATGTGTCTTGTTCCATGGGTATTGCGTGGGAACACCCACAGCAACACCCATGGAACGCCCCTTTCATGCAAAGGTTTTTATATGTTTGGCTAGCTGATCTATAGTCTGATTTAGTCTGAACATTGCTATCTTGCCTCCATTTCATTTCTAATCTTCTGCACACTTGCTTTTGTGTTCTCAATGACTCATTGAAAGATAAGCAGGAATGCTGCTTGTGATGACTTTGCAAATGATGCAGTCAGTTTCGAAGATGGTGCCAGCCAGCAAGGAGAGTGAATGAAGTACCCATCAGGATGGGGTGATGTGATCAGATGTCTTTAGGCCCCGGATGAGACGTACTGCGGCATGTAGGGTGCCCCTAACGAATGCCTGTGTGGAGTCTGGGAGGCCATGAAGCACAGTCCAGACACAAGAGTACAGGGGCTTGAACAGCAGTTTAAAAGGTATTTTCTGGAAGAAACAGTCTGTCCAATGTACGCCACGTAAATGTTTAAACATTAAAAGCGAAAAAGAGGTGATTACGGAAAAATGCAAAATCTAAGCTCACTAGTTTACACTTATGACTTTTTCTGGATTCTCAGAGCCAATGTTAGGGTACTCAAGAGCAAACTTCAACGTTTTTAATTTGCTTTGCATAAACCTATTTCTGATAAATATAATTGGAACGCATGGGACTTGGGAAAGTGCACATTTTCACATTTCACCTCATTTTCAATTCATGGTAAACACTTTATTGAGTGCAAAGGATTTTGAATATCGACCATGTTGTGACCTTGTGAGCGTTCCCTAAATTTGCAATGGGCGTTCCCATGGCACAAACCATTATTCAGTCTTTATTAATTTCCAGTCCGCAGTTTCAGGTACCCAGCGCAGTTGTGATTTCTTCCGTCCTATTATTATGATCAGGGCTCCAAATATTAAGGGATCTTATTTAAAGACATTTAATCTGTATCTATCCATTTTTATAATTTGATGACAATTTATCAATATCATTTTTTTTCGGTAAAAACATTTTACGACATTAATGCACATTCGTTTTTCTGCGTAATGTACATTCACGTTTCGATCTTTAGGTTTAAGTGGTTTACAGTGGCACAATACACTCTGCGGATTAATACGATTATAATGCTTGAATATGTGCATAGCTGAAGTCTTCAAAATTCAATTGGAAATTATACAGCTATTTTTAACTGCTGCTGTCAATATCCTTAGCCTGCCGGTCAAGAAAGATGGCATAAAAAACACACACAAAAATCGAATTTATGAAGTTTTCGAATCTTTAAAAATACATACGGATATGAAAACAGACAGCGTGTAAAAATGGGGAAAGGGGACATTTAACTATGAGGCAGTACTTGGATGCCCATTGAGGGCTTTACTCTTCAAAAGTATCGTACGACAAGGATCTTCAAACCTTAGTACCTGTAGCTCATTAATAGAGTGAGTCATGATCTGTCATTCGTGAGTGCAGATGACACTTATGGCTAGTAACTCAGGGACAAGGAACAAAGGAGATGAAAGAGCTCTGTTACTGCTGACCGATGGCTTTGTAACATTTTTTTTTAATACATCTTTTTATTAAACAAGCGTCGACACATAAGCAATTTCAAAGTTTCACAATATCAATCAAGGCATGACAATGTGAGACAATAATCAATTATGTTACACACAGTAGGGACCATTCAGGGAGGGATCAGATCATCTAATTCAATACTCTGTGAGGGGTGCAAATATCTCCACGGTATGAGTTCCATTGTGTCCAAATGCGGGCCCACTTTCTAGGACAACCACGGGCAGCATATACAGTCTTTTCCCTGAACATACACCAGTCCATACTCTTTTCCCATGCCTCCAACGTAGAAGGAATCGTTGCTCCCCAGGCTTCAGCGATGTTTCTTTTTGCTATTGCGAACCCAAGGGTGGCCCACTGCGTTTGATGGATATTTAAGTCAGTTGGTTCCCATATGTTCAGGCATCTGCGTACTTCAGGGTGAATAGTGATACCAAGGACTGTAATTAAGACTTCATGTGCTTCCCTCCAGTATAATTGAATATGCATGCAATCCCATATGATGTGCATAAAGGTACCTATCTGTCCACACTTTCTGCGACAGGTTCCTGTTTCCGCTCTGCCCATCTGTACTAGTCGGGGGCCGGTTATATATATTCTATGCAGGATTTTAAGTTGAACTAGTCTTACTCGTGCTGGGATAGCCACCACTCGGGGAGAGGACACCCCTTCTTTTCAGTCCTCATCATCCATTTCTATCCCGTCCGCCACTCATTTCTGTCGCAGTCCCAATAGGGGGTCAGCCATATTATTTATCAGCTTATTCTAGATCAGTGAGATGGTTTTATCTGGAAGGTGCCCATCCAGAATCCTATCCTCTAATGGGGATGACTCGGGAGGGGAGGAGCCTCTTGGGAGGAGTGAGTGTAGTGCATGACAAACCTGCATGCATCGAAAAATCTCTGAGTTAGCCAGCTCATATATACTCTGGAGAGTGGCAAATGTTTTCACCTCCCCTTTATCCCACGGATCTTTAATTTGCGAAATGCTGATCATGTCCCACCTATCGAACCCCTTTTATGTCCATAAATTGCCTAGTTGTGCATAATTCCATAGGGGTGTGGCCAGTGTCTCTTTGTGCTCCCATCCGAGGGATCTATTCACTGCGTGCCATATCTTAACCGAGTGACTAGTAGGACCCGTTAGTCGTTGCCGGCCGGATTTCGAATAGAGTGATCTATTGTAATTCCCACCTGGGAGGAGCCATCTATCCATATGTTAACCTGGGTTTTCAGGGTTACCATAAGTGCTGTGGTTAATAGCCGCTAAGTGTGCGGCCCAGTAGTATTTCTTTATATCCAGGAGACTGATGCCTCACCATTTTAACGTGAGCTTACCCAAGGCTATCTGCGGCGCACCGGTCCATAATAGGTCCCTCTGAAGGGGTTCGATTTCTTTGAAATATTTCAGTGGAACCGGATCAGGGGAATTTTACTTTGTAACATTTAATGAATGTTGTGTCCTACTGCTCAGAACGTATTTCTAGTCAGAGACAGCAAATTATATCGCAGGTAACTGCGACTTGATTTCCAAGTGAGGCCCATTAAAAGTTTTGGTTTGAGTGTTGAAAGCAATGCTCCAAGGCACAGCCCTATCTTTATAAAATGGGACTCGGCAAGTCATGTTACCTGGAATCTTACCTTCGAAATCAACAAAATTCTTGCAGAGCTGAATAGAAAAGCACATGCGTCAAAGGCTACAATATCATAAGATGCTAGTGACAGCTTGTCTGCTTTTTGTCATCGTCAAAACAGTGCTGAGCGTCACAAATATTTGTCCTGGGAGTATGTGTCCATCACTTTGGTTGCAAGTATGTTATCTCAGTGTACTGTAATCACCAAAAATGAAAGCATGCATTCTTGAAGAAGGCAAACAATGTACTAAGCACATTTCTCAAAAGGGTTTCTTCATGAGAAGTGTTCTAGTTATGTACTTTACAGGACATAGGAGGAGCAGGTATCAGAGCACAAGCTTTAGGAGGAATAGAAGTTCTTCTGAATGTATGTGAATAACCTGATAGTATCAACAAAAGTTCGTTAAAAACATTTTGGAAGGCACATTTAGTTCAAAGTTGTTATCTTTGCAATTTAAAAGAACACTTAATTGGCCAGTATATGTTTTCAGTAATTAAATGGATGGTAATTGTGTTTCAGCTCTAGGAAGATAATGCATCTCATGAAGCATTAGAGAATAGGAGCCACCGAGATAGCATGCAGGTGTGGCATCTTAGACATCAGGCATTGCAGCAAAGCTGATGAGATTACTCAAGACTTCCTCTTGTTTTTAGGTGTCCACGCTCTCCAGTGAGGACGGGACCCATCTATGTCATCAGGCAGAGTGGCCCAGATCTTCTTGTTGAGTCACCTTTTAGCCTCAGCCCTGACACAAAATGTATTTTGGGCTTTACTAAAACACACAAAGCTCAAGTTGCATGGCTTTTTGCAATACTTTGTGTACGGGACGTGCTCTATGAGTAGAGGATGGGCACTCCCATGCATCCACCCATGGATTATGAAATTTATGATGCAAACTCAGATTTTTTAAAGTCAGTAAATCTAGGTATGGGTCAAATTGTGTGCCTACCCAAGAGAGGCACAACGAGGAGAAATACCTGCATTTCTTTTTGTTAGTTCCTTTTTTATGTGTACTGCACTCTGCAGCATTCATGGAGAGAGGAATAAGCCTCTAAGGATTGTGTTTGCGCAGGAAGACATCCCTTCTTGCACAAAAACAATCCTGCCTGTAACGCAGGTGCCACAGTGCAAGGGTGCCTGTAATGTCGCTTGGCAGTCACAAATGCACAATGCAGTGCAGCCCCTCACTGTGTAGTGAGGAAAATCTTAGCAAATATGCAACCTAGCATCTTCCTTTTTCTCTTTCTAATCTTATTCCTATTTTCCTGGATGTACTTCTAACTAAGGTGTCTTTCCATGTGGGTTCAGAGAAGTGCAGATGCGTACATCTCTCCCTTTGCATCCAAACTGCAAGGTTGGTGGAGTCAGACAGATTGGCTATTCCACAAAGAAAGCACAGAGAGGCAACAAGGAAATAAAACAGCACAAATGCTAAACAAGATCCCTTCGGACTCTTCAATGCCCTTAGTCAAGTTTTTTCAATGGTTGCTTGATTCAAGCGCCAATGCAGCCAACCGTTTCACCCTGAAAAGATTGGCTATTCCACATTATCATTTCAACCAGAGCAATGGATTTAGTTCAACTCTGAAGGTGTGAACTTGAATTTAATTTCAACAAGAAATTGGTGCCATTCAAAGAGAGTTTGTTTCATTCGCATACCTACTCATTAGCAGTGGCAATTATGCAATTACCTTCACTCGAGAAATTTACTGGAGATCCTAAACAAAATGTGAATTATCCCTCAATCAGTGTCAATTGCCTTTTCGTCTTTGTCTTTGTGTAAGCCAAAGGCATTTTCCAAATGCCCAAGCTATAGTGGCTTTATTTTGTCCTACTTAAACAACAATGCTGCCGATTACAGTATTACATTAATGGGGAAAAAAATCATTGTTCTGTAATTTTTCTGCCTTCTTTGAAAAATGCAGGTGTTATTCGGCATGCTATTTTTCTGAAAATTGAGGTATCGATTTAGAAGCAGGTCACTAAGAACAGTTAAGTTATAATACATCTTTTAATGATTTATGGTTGAGATCAGTTGGTCTAAAGAAAAAAGATCCAGATTAAAATGCAAGGCCTATTAGGGGAATTTTAATATACACTGGCACAGCTCTCCTACTAAATGTGCTGAGCCTACGAATGGTAGTATAATTGGACCATCATTTAGCTGAACGCTGTTCAGGGAAAAAAATCAAAATGTAAGTCTCAGGGCCTGATTAGGACTTTTGGCAGTGCTGCAGCAGGTGGCACGTAACCACCATGCTCTCACACCACCAAGTAATCTTGTGGTTTGGCGGACGGCGTGGCGTTCCCGTGGCCATGTGCCTTAAACAACATCGCGGCAGCACCATGTTGAGTATTCCTTCCTGTGCAGGAACTGGAGGTGCAAAACTACAGGGGGCACACCATGTGCCCCCTGCATGCACTCCCGTGCACCGGGATAAGAAGAGCCTCCATGTAACTGCTGGCGGTGAGGAAAGTCGCAATATGCTCGGCAGTGCCTCAGGGCACCACCAAACATATTGCGGCCCTCAGACCGCCACAAAACCGCCACGGAGCTCAGTTCCCTGGCAGTTGTGGCGGTGCAATGGTGGTCCCATCGCCAAAGTCGTAATAGGGCGGTTGGACTGCCAGTGCAGCAGTGTCTAGACTGCCACTGCTGCGCCCCCACGAGTCTGGCAGTTCTTGGGCCGCCAGACTCGCAATCACGCCATTAGTAGTATGTTTGATGTTAGAAGAGAGTGAAATTAGGCAGTATTACAGAAGCTATTATCAGAATAACGAGAAAGAAGATGTACACACGTTTTGACTATGTACCGCCAAAGTTTGAGTTGTTTTTGTAAAACTCTTTTAAAGTAAGCCAAGCTTATAACGAATCAAACATTAGTAACACCACACACACTAAACCTACAGTGGACAGAACAATTGGATTCCTCAAAAAAGAAGGGTGCAGCCCTTTTAAATGTAGTTTAAATCATGTTCAAAGTGGACAGTAAATACCATGCAGCTAGTAGCCCATATGATTGTGGCAATAAAGATGGCCTTGTCAGATGGGCAGGAAATAATTGTTCTAGGGGTTTAGATTCAGGAGGCTCAGGATGTTATTATATGAACATTCAGTTCTCTCAACTCTCACAGATATTAGTCACTAACAAAAAAGTTCCTGAAGAGGTTACAGAAGCAGATGTCTCTACTTTGTCTTAAAACATTTACGGCCAAAGGGTCACACTATCAGAATGTGCTGCACTGGTGAAACAACTCAATGACATGATTTAAAACACAAGGAGATGATGTACAATGGCGATAGATGAATAATTTTCATTTTTCAACTTTCTAGTATATTTTAGTTTTCTGTCAGCCAGGTATTCCTATTTGTCCATATTGATAGCAAACGGCCTTCAACTGCACGGCAACACGTCACTGAGTTTATAGTAACTTTTAAACCGTTCAAACCAGAAACTTTTTTCTTTAAATCTGCATAGTAGGGAAGGCCTAAGAACAATAGAAAAGGGCCTAGGAACAATAGAACAGGGCCTCAATTTAACAATTTTAATGGGAAAATATACTAAAGTGAAAAAAGGAATATTGTACCTAGCATTTGTAGATCTTTCCACTGCATTCGACTGTGTATGACACAATATATTGTGGAAGATTCTCGAAGTAATGGGAGTTGACCTTCCCTTAATCCAAATCATAAGAGAACTTTATTCGAATGCAAGAGCCAGGGTACAGTATGGACCGAATGGAAAATACACAGGACCATTCCCAGTGGAGAGGGGGGTTAGACAGGGTTGTGTCCTGGCACCCTTCCTGTTTACCCTGTATACCAATGGCCTTGAAGGAGTTGTGCTCGAGGGGTGCCAGGATCTACCACAGGTACAAAACCGATCTATACCTGCCCTACTTTATGCAGACGATGCAGTGATAATGGCCCAAACACCTCTGGAGTTACAACGGGCCCTTAATAAATACAAGTACATGAAAAGCCTTGATCTAAAAATTAATGTTACCAAAACTTACATAATGAACTGTGGGAGGGCTGGTAGAAAACAAAGGACTATTTTTATTGAGGATAAGAAACTTGAAAACACAAAGACATATCCATACTTAGGCATTCTTGTAGACAATAAGGGCAAGTGGCAACAGGCCATAAAGGCCAAAAAACTGCTATTTATGAGAACTACGACAGCCCTTGTAAATTTTTCACAGAAGTTGGGAAAGAGGCCCCCAATGGAACTGATTAAGATTTACCAAGCCAAGTGTGTCAGCGCAGTAATATACGGGGCTGGGATCTGGGGATATTGCAATGTATCTGAAATACAGACAGTGGAAAATGCTTTTCTTCGTTACTTATTGGCTGTCCCCCGTTCAACGTCAACTTATATTTGACACACTGAGCTGGGGTTACAATATATCACAGATATTATAAGGGTGCAACCAGTTTTATTGTGGCATTAAATTTGGACCTCAACAAAAACGACTTTTAATCAAAAGGTCCTAAGTGATTTCCTCAATTTAGAGCAAGCCCTAGCTATTAGGTGGCTGAAGTATATTAAAGACTTCATGACGGACTTAGGACAGCCAGAATGTTTTCATAATCTGTCACAGATGTGTATAATCCCCAGGAAAGTTTTTGAAAAACGATTCATGTCTCACTTGGAAGAAATTAGATATGCCAGTGAGGTTCTTAAACCAACGGTACAAACAAACCAGATGATCCTTCCTTCTACTGCACTTAACTTACTGTATAACTGGGTACGATAGATTTGTTCTCACACGCTTTAGACTAGATGTTTTTTATCGATCAGTATCTTTTCCTATGGTAAATGACTGGTTAAAAAACTTAGCAATTTGCCCATGTCACTTCAATCGACAATCCATGTTGTTTTATTCTGTAAATATTATTCGGACCAAAGAAAAAGGTGGATCCTACCTATTTTAAGAACTTGGGGCTTGAGACAATGCCGCCCTGCCTAGTTTGCACTGCAGGTTTTAGATTATGAATGCTAAACATTGATCTATTTCTAAAAGGTGTAATCAATTAGAGAAAACGACTCTGTTTTTAAAAAAAAATCGGTTTTAATTGTTTTTATTGATTTTAATATCTACGAATCATACTGAGAAATGATTTTATTAGGTCTAATGTGAAGTATGAAAATTATAAAAGTTGTTTTGATTCTTTTTTTAACAATCTCAAATTGAATGCATTGATATAAGTGTAATGCTTACTGTGTCTCATGCTTTTATGGTTTTGTAATCTAAAAATGAAAAACGAATAAAGCGAAAATTTGATTTGATTTGATTTGAAATCTGCAGAGTATGCAGCAGATAATGGATTATGTGGCAAATGTAACAAATCTATAAATATGAGAAAAATACAGTGCCTTCACCGTAAGGGTCTTATTTACAAGAGGCCTTCACTGCCAGAGCTTCACTTTTTCTGAACGTTCCGGTGGCGCCGGCCTCTCAATTATATCTATGAGGCAGTGCAAAGCCACCTTAGATGGCTTTACATGGCCTCATAGATATGGAGTAAGGCAAGGCAGCGAAAAGCCCTGAGTTGCCTTACTCTGCGTCAAGGAGGCGTTCCATGGGCGTTGCAGTGGGTGTTCCCATGCAACACCCATGGATTTTGACTCTTCCCCAGATTTACAAAATCACATAAACCTGGGGCAGTGACAAAACCTTAGGCCTCCCCAGAGCAGGCGTAATGAGGAGAAATGTTTTCATTTATCCTTGTTTTTTCCTCTTTCCATGTGTGCTGCATTCAGCGCACAAAGAATGAGGCAACCGCCTCATGGATTGTTTTTGTGCAGGAAAGTGCTCACTGACAGAGCCTACCAGAGCGTTCTAGCATTGATCATTTTAGGGGCTTTCTCATAGAAAGGCTACCTATTACACGTGATCCCATACAAAATTCTCTAAGCTACCTGAATCTGTATTATGCATTGTGCAGTATACACTTGTGAGTCTCTTCTGTAATACTGATGGTTGTATGAGATTGGGGCATTTGTTGATGGGGCTGAGAACCCTCATCAAATCATAATCACAATTCTTGTCAGGATGAACCACAAAATTCAATAAATAAGCCTATGCGTATCCCTCTGGTAGCTTGACACAAGGTAGTCAGGCTTAAGAAAACCTCAAAACAATCTAGAAAAACAGAGTATATATTTTAGTAAATAAAATGACACTAAAACAAGAAAAATACAGTAGAGCTGGAACAATGAATTTTTACAGTTTAAGGTTCAAGATAGGGACAAAAAGCATTAAGCATCAAATGCCTTCATATGGTTGCACTTGACCAGGACAAAGTCAAAAGTTAACGCCAACCTCAAGGTAGTGCAGGTAGGACATAGGGACCAGCCTTATCTCGGTGAAAAGCTTTATCTTTAGATTTAGTCTCTGAAATTTAAGTTTAAAATCCTCAGGTGGGAAGGCAGCAGGCTGTGGCCAAAGAGGGCTCCATGTCATTGGATAGCCTCAGCTGGGAAGGCTTCAGACTGTAGCCGGAGAGGGCTCCATGAGGTCAGACACCTTCTCTACAAGGTCCCGCTAGATCAAATTTGATGCTGCGGAGAAGAACTGAAGGGAGAAACCTGAATCTTTGGTTCAGCTATGATTCACCTTTGTTGGATCAGCTTGGACGCTGTTCCTGGTACCTTGTCAGTTCACAGAGTAAACAGTTGGTAAAAACTTTTTAAGTGCCAGGTTTCCGGAATCTGCAGGAGTACACTTTTGAGCCAGTCAAGGATCCAGGATTTTTGGCACAGCACTTGGAGGTCAAGTCTCACTTCAGCAGAGACTAGCAGCAGGGTCCTAGGCAGGTGCAGTTGGAACCTGTCAGCTGTAAATACAGGAAAGGGCCTCTCGGAGCTTGTTGTGTCCCTGTAGCCCAAACAATAGGTCAGCCTATGACACTTAGAGTCCGTTCTTTGTCCCGGGTACAAGAGGGAGAGCAGGTTCAGTCTTCAAGGCTCTTCTCAGTTCAGAGACAGTAGGTCCAGTCCTCTTCTGTTCTACCATTGGTTCAGAAGTGATCTGAGGAGGGTACTAGGAATGCCACATTTATGCGCAGTGTCAGACTTTGGGTGTGACAAAACTCCTGGCCACTCCCTAACCAATGGGGTAAAAGTTCCCAGGAGTGACTCTACCCATTTGTGCAGCACATCCTGCTTGCTTTACTGTATACTATCTCAATATGCCCGTCTCTACTTAAATCCAACCTGACAGAACCTTTTCCCCTGATCAGAGCTCCCTCTCCCCACCCAGAGATGTGGTTATGTGTTTTGTTGGAGAATAAAGAACTCTGCACAATCCTGATGAAGATGTAAAGTTGAGTTTATTCCATAAATATGAAGTCAGCATAGGGGGCCCTTCAACAGCCAACTGGCAGGCCTGGAGCTTCCCTGAACAATAACATTCTAATCTCCCAGACAACCATGGAGTATACACATAAGCCTAATAAAAGTAAACATAAATGAAACATGACATTGAGTATAAACATAACAATATGATAGTGAGCAAACCCTTGCTTGTGGTCACGCTGAAGCATTTCTGTGGCAGCCTTCCCCTCTTCCTCATTTCCCCCCCTGGGTTTAAATCCAAACTAACAAGGAAGACAAAGGGGGAGGTGTGAGCTACATCTGCCAATGGCAGGGTAGGCACTCTTTGAAGCTCCAGAAGATACTGGCACAACTCCACAAGCCATCCTGTTCAAGAAGGAAAACACCTTTCCACACCCAAGCCTTTTTCCACTGTCTGGCAACAATACACATTACACCACAGGAGAGTAATTAACTACCTGGTGACCCTGGACTCTGGCAGAAAGGTCTATTTGGCTTAAGCAGGAAAATTACAACTTTCTAAAAGTGTAATTTCCAAAATAGTAATATAAAATCCGACTTTAAAATTGGGTTGGATTTTAAATCACTACTAACATGAGTGCTTGAATAATTTTTCTAGCTGCTCCCAAAATTTAATTTAGTAATATAAATAGTCATAATGGAATCCAGTGATTAAAAATATATGTTCTACTTTTTTGATACCACGCACCATGCCCCATGGTCATTTAGAGCTTACCTTAGGGGTGCCTGATAGGTATTAAAAATAAAGTTTATGCTTTACAAAAGATTTATTTTGCCACGTTGAAATGGCAGTTTCAAATTGCACCCAAAGGCCTGCACTGTCAGGCCTGGAGAGGTGTTTTAATTGCTAGTATAGTGGGAAAGATAATGAATGTGCAGCCCACTTGTAGCATTTACCATTCCAAGGTACATTGAGTACCATATACTAGAGTCTTCTCAGTAAATTAAATGTGCCAAATTAGGCATATACCAATTTACCTATGTTTAGAAGGGTGAGCGCGAGCACTTTACCTTTGTTTGGCAGGGGCAATTTGCACAAAGTACTAGGGCCAGCTCAACTGGATGCAGCATAGGCTGGCAAAAATCTGGAGGAACAGCACTCAAAAGATGCTCACATTCAGCACCAGCACTTTCTTGAGAGGGAAGTCCTTCATTTGCTTGGGGGCATGGCCCATGAAAATAAGTAATTGTAATAGGGTGCACTGTCCCTGTTTGCACCTGAAAGTTCACAGTGGCGCAAACAGGGACAGTGCACACATTATATAATGAAGGCACTGGAGTCAATGAATATGTCTACTTGGCTTAGAAGCAAAATCACATCGATAGAGACCTCGTATCATATGTCTCACACCAGGTGATCACGCAACCTGCATATTTTGCATGAAATTAGCTCACAGACTTCTGTAAATAACGTCAGTCCAGTTTTGGGGTTTTTATAGCGCCCAACCAATTTTGTCTGATTGCTGATTGGCACATACATATAATTTATATTACTTATGGATTTGAAAGAGTGTGCTAGTTTCATGGGAACTCCATTTCGAGGCTGGCCTCCAGCCAAATTCCAAATTCTTTTTCGTTCTCTTTCGGTATAATGTGATAATGGTGTGAGATCATTTTCACCTTTCCAGCTTTTTGTTGGAGCCAAATTCTTTTACTTTATTTGTATCTAAATATTTGTTTTCTGTGTAATTCTACTTGGAAGAGGAGCAAACCTGTAACACACATTAAGTTTGATCATAACATTTGGTAGAAGCCCCAGTGAACACACCAAATACACACATACTCACACCGGTGGGTGACAAACCCCATTAATCAAGTGCACCCCAATATTTACAGCACTCCAAAGTTTACCTCAGGGTGCTCGGCACACTTGATATTGCGATAACAGTCACCACCTTCCTCACCATCAAGCCTCATAGAATATTATTAACACACTACTTAGTAACTGGGATAACTCAATTAATGAACTCCAGTCTAAGGAAAGTTAAAGATTTTAAATCAAGATCTCCAATATAAGCGGTAAAGAATAATGATTCAATGTCATGCAGACATACAGCAAATATATAATATCAGAAATCATTATAAATACCAGGAATACAACAAAATAGATATTGACAAAGTCTAAGTCAGCATGGCAACGGAGACCAGCAGCATCCCTGGAGCAAAAGGAAACATCTCAGGCTCACACTTTGATCTAGGCCCACATCAGGAATTTATAGCAGAAGGACCTTTAAACAATACACTTTACAGCACACAGGAGAAAGTTTCATTCATAGTACATCAGCTCGAGGAAAATAACTAAAAGTCTGCAGAGATCATAAGGAGAAAATTCATTTAAGGGGGCATGCTTGGGAGGAGAGAATTAGCAGGAGCAGTTGATCAGAAACAACATCCATTTTAACTAACATGGTGCACCATTAGACAATGTAAAAAAACACAGAAGATAGACGGAAGACTGAACAAATCCAACCCTCATCCCCAGTCACTGATCTGGGTTTAATCCACCATGTCACCCCAGATTGGAACCAGCCATATGCAAATCAGTCTTGACCCTGCTCCCCATGGGAACAGTCCAGCTCCAACTGCCAGGCGAGGTTCTCCCTAGACCGAGAACAAGCATTCTGAGACTGGTTTCGGGGAACCACCCACCTCAGCCAGGTTATCTTAATCCAGCGGCACAGTGAGCACGGAAACCACGTCTGGGCATACCCTTGCCACTTAGAGCAACAAAAGCAATAAGAACAGATGATGGATAGAATACTGAACAAATCAAACATTTACCCCGGTCACAGATCTGGGTTTAATCCATCATTTTGTTTGCTCACCATACCACTCCAGTTTGGATCCAGCCATATGCAAATCAGTCTTGACCCTGTGCCTCATGGGAACAGTCCAGCCCAAACTGCCAGGCCAGGTCCTCCCTGGACTGGAAACAAGCATCTTGGGACTGGTTTTGGGATACCACCACACCTCAGCCAGGCCTCTTGCATCCAGTGGAACAGTGAGCACAGGAACCACGTCTGGGCATACCCTTGCCACTTAGGGCAACAAAAGAAAAAGGACATATGATGGATGGAATGTGGAACAAATCAAATATTCACCCCCAGTCACAGATCTGGGTTTAATCCATTGTTTATTTGCTCACCATGCCACCCCAGTTTGGACCCAGCCATATGCAAATCAGTCTTGGCCCTGCTCCTCATGGGAACAGTCCAGTTTGAACTGCCAGGCCAGGTCGTCCTTGGACTGGAAACAAGCATCCGTTACCGGTTGTGGGGTATCACCCCTCATCTGCTAGGTGAGCTTGAATCCAGTGGCACAGTGAACATGGAACCCACGTTTGGGAATACACTTCCCACTTAGGGTGACAAAAACAAAAAGAACAGATAATGGACAAAATGCTGAACAAATCAAACATTCACACCTAGTCACATATCAAGGTTTAATACATTGTTTTTTTGTTCACCACATCACCCCCGTATGGACCCAGCCATGTGCAAATCAGCCTTGACCCTGCTCCCCATGGGACCCTTCAAGCACAACTGCCAGGCCAGGTCTTCCCTGGACCGGAAACAAGCATCCTGGGACCAGTTTAGGGGGATTCACTCCTCATCAGCCAGGCTAGCTTAAATCCAGTGGCACAGTGAGCACAGGATCTACATCTGGGCATACCCTTCCCACTTAGGGTAACATTAGCAAAAAGAACAGATGAATGACGGAATGCTAAACAAATCAAATATTCACCCGGTCATAGATCTGGGTAAAATCAATTGATTTTTTGCTCGCCACGCCACCCCAGTTTGGACCAGGCCATATGCAAATCAGTCTTGACCCTGCTCCCCATGGGCACAATCCAGCCCAAACTGCCACGCCAATAGAAAAAGTGACACTATTAGAGAATGTTATTAATCAGACTTCTGATTAACAGGAAAATTATTTCAAATGCATTGTTATTAATTCATTGGTTACTACTGGATTTCATCATAAAAAACATTAGTACTCAAATTAATTGTCCCATAAAATTGCACGTTAAAAAAACCTACGATACACCCATAGACATTTGTGTTAATGCACCTTCAAAGAATTTACCTTTGATAGTCTTTACAGACAAACTGAAGATGGCATCCCCAAATGTGTTTCAATATTCTTTATGTAGGGGTTCAATTAAACCAGAAAACAAGTACTTTCCTATTCTGGATAAGAAATAGTTGCACATAAACTGAGGCAAGCAATAACATCTGAAGGAGTTCCCGAACGAGGCCCATGCACGGATTTGCTGATTTTTCAAACCCTTTAATGATACCTGACTTGAGCTCGCAGTAATAATTGATGTGGAAGGACTCTTTCTATGCTTGTCTTCCAGCTGTATGCACTCACGTCTCTTTGCAGTCATCTGTAGAAATTTCCCCCCTTAGGCAGATCAATTGGTTCTTGCCAGAGCACTTTAGCAAAAAACAATCCGAAAAGAGCTTGTGGATGTATTACACTTTGTAAGCTACTTAATGTAACTCCTCATAATTGCCAACAGTATGTTTTCTCAGCTTTCACTTGTCAGTCTTTGCAACTGAATCACCTAAGGGTACGTAAATCTCAATGTCAAAAAGTCAATATCGAGACATAAAGTATAGCAACACCATTAAATAATCACTTCTTACTGTGTGTTTAAGTCCATTTTATATAAATGTGATGGAAGAAGAAAGTACATAGGACAAATTGATTTTGTTATGCAATTTAGTTATCTTTTGTGGAGCCCAGGTATATTCCTATGGGTGTTATGAAACCAGATGCAGGATTCAATATATTCTGTGCAATTTTGTTTGTGACAACATAAGTACCCAATTACGAGTCTGGTGGTTCTTGAGTGAGCTGTCACGTCACCGCCCCGCTTCCAGGTCCGCCAAACAGGGCCGCCGCCCCCCCACCAGATGACGAGTTTTTTGTGATCTGGCAGGCAGGGAAGCGTGGGGGTCCTGCAGCGGTGCCTTCTAAAGGCTCCTATGTATGCTTTAGAAAGGCACTGCTGCAGGACCGCCACAGCACGTTCCAGCATGGCATGGACTGTGAAGTCCACGCCCTGCTGGAACTGGGGATGCATGCACACAGGGGGGCACAGCATGCTTACAGGGCTTAACGCCGCCTTGTAAATGAGGTGAAGCCCCTATCGCCACAGGAACGTCATTAAAAGTGACGTTCCTGTGGCAATAGGTACTTATAAATATGGCCCTAAAAGTCACTGTGTGCCATCAATCATATATAGAGCATGCAAAGTAAAGTGGGCTAGGGAGAGAGACAAAAATGCAGCAGCTTCTGCAAAACAAAGATGCTTTCTTGTACAACTACAAAATTGTTTCTTAGTTAGTAGTTCCAATGGACTGAGTAAGGCATAGTGGTACTTACTTGAAGTTGTTAACCCACTGACTGCCATATTGTGGTTTGGAGTCCCGCTGCAACCTATACAAGATTGTGGCTGTGCACTTGTGAATGCTTAAGAATATTATTACATGGCTGCGACTTCTTACCCCCAATGGCCAATCAGACCTTTTCTTACTGAACCTTATAGTCTAGCCCAGCCATTCTTAACCTTTTGTCTTCCGTGGACCCCCACTGAATCTCTGCTGAAAGCGGACCCTTGCCAAAGTAATGTCTATGATTTAAACCTTAAAACAATACACATAAAAACAAAAACAAGTACGCATCTAACAAATACACAAATTAAAAAATACTTTAATTAATCCACAAATGAAAAAATACGCACAAATTGGAATTTTCATATTAATGGGAAAAAATTGAGCTTTTAAACAGTTGGTGTTATTTCTGAAAGACAAAGAGATATGCAAGATTTCAGCACATCAGTCTGTCTTTTTTGCCTAATTTATGCTCTTTTTTTGTCTTTCAATTGAAGCCACTGATTAGCTACAGTATTTTCTGTTTTCTGTACTGGTGCTGCTCCAAAGATTCAAGCTAAGGATACCAACTTTGGGCCTCATTTATGAGAAACTGACGCATCAGCATCAATGTGTCAGTTTCTCTGCGCCCTCCTGGTGACACGATGTATGGTGCTCCATGTCACAAGAAAAGACAGATGCGTCAGAAATCTTGACGCATCTTTCGGAGCAAAACCCACACATTGCTGGAGTAGCGTGAAAGAATTATGCAACTCCAGCAATGCATGCGGTAGGCCTGTGCCTATGGCACTGCGTCACCCTTACGTCTGCCATCAGGCAGGCGGAAAGTTTTGATGCATTGGCGTCCTAGAAGTGGCGCGTGAAATCTCATAGATTTCACTGCAGCACTTCTGAAAGGGTTACTTGTGGGGGAACGTCCACCCTGCATACATTATACCTGCTGAAGGTATAGTGTGGCGCAGGGCTTTCCATAGATGCGTCACTTTGTAAATAGGGCACAATGTGGTGCATATTTTACACCACTGCTGCATCACAAAAAAATGACGCAACGGCCGTGCAAAAGTGATGCGTGGGTTCAAAAATAAGCCCCTTAGACCCTCATTTACAAGAAAGTGCCCTAGCGCTGCACCGCAAGGCCTTTGGCTGCGCCACACTGTTGCACTTTCAAAGCACAGGGATGCGACATATTTACATTATTATATCGCATCCCTGTGATTAGCCCTGCGCTGGCGCCCAATTGGCTGCCAAGTGCCAAAGCAGGCACCCTTCTACCCTGGTGCAAGGATGCCTGCATCAACGGGGATGATTTTTTATGTGCAGGCATTTTTCAACGTCTATGTGTGCTGCATTAGCACACATAGAACTTGCAAAACGTAATTTTTTTAAATGATTGTTTATGTTCAGGAAGGGACATCTTCCTGCACATAAACAATCACCAGAGGTGATTTTCTTGTGCTATGTGTGCTGCAGAATGCAACACGCATAGAAAGGGGAAAAGAACGAGGAGAAATGTATACATTTCTCTTCGTTGAGCCGCCCTAGTAGCATATAGACGCATTTCCAGGTTTACGATTTCTCGTAAATCTGGAAATGTTGTCAGGTTTCATGGGTGTGCAACACCCATGGAACACCCCTTTCACACAAAGTGCTGCATGTGAGTGGGCCGTATTTACAAGGACAGGAAAAGCCATGCAAGGTGGCTTTTCCTGTCATTGTTAATATGGGGCAGCAAAATGTGCCGCCGGTGCATCACAAAAAGTGACGCACTGGTGGCGCAAGGGGCTTATAAAGAAGGCCCTAATATTTAGCCTCCAGTTTTAAATTCATTAACACCCAGAGTGTGCTCCAATTTTCAATTATGCTTTTTCATATACATAAACTTTATTAATCTGCAAAAAATATTTCATTTGCTAAACAGTCAGGGACCTGCTGAGACGATGTCATGGGCCCCAGGGATCCGCGGATCTCAGGTTCAGACTCATTGTTCTAGAAATCTAGCAGATCAATCTTACGTTTGGGAGGGTTTTGTATTTCACATTTATTAAAAAATAAAACACATTTAAAGTTGTAGCAGCTTTGTATATAACCCTTTCTATTTGTTTTGAATAACTTATTAGCATTTGTGCTGACATTTTTGTTTTTGCCGACATGCAGAATTTGGAGGAGAGCTGCCATTTCATGGCTTGGGCGTCTGGCATCACAATGCCACTATATCTGATTCATAAAAAATACAGAATTAATTTATAGAATCTGGTACTGAATTATACTTTCTACTAACGTGCAACTTTGCAGGTTCAGAAGCTTCTTTAGTTTGCTAGGATCCCAAAAATGTGTGACATTTGTAACTCGGCAAGTTCTAGAGATACATTTATAAGCTGGATGGGAGGGAGTTTGTTGCCTTACAGCCAGGGTTGCCTGCTTTGCAACTGGGAAGCCACGTTCGAGTCTCCGCGTCTGCTCAACATCCTGTGATTCGGGGCAAATCACAGGGGGTTTCCCTGTGGCTAAAAAAAACATGAATGTGTCCTTGTGTAATGTAACTGGTGCTCACTGAAAGCGCTCCAATACCTTCGGGTCGAGTCAGCGCTGTACGAAACTGCAAAACAAACAAGCATTGGCATAGCCAATAGGTCTCGCCTTTGGGACCTTATAAGTGTTTAGCCATGCAACAGTTGCATAACTAAATACTTATAAGGTCCCAAAAGCGAGACCTATTGGCTATGCAAAGCGGCCTTGCGGCCGCGAAAGTTAAAGTGACCGGGATCACAATCAAACATCAAAGTGGCCGTGCGGCTGCGAAAGTGAAACTAATTGCGGTAAAGCGCGCACCCGCGCACATGCACTGTAGCTCTAGGCTGGCTTGGTAGCACTTTTTGGAGCCCTCTCAATAAGTCTCGCCAGCCCAGCACATGCGCTGGATCAGGAGAGACCTAAAAAGGAAATAATTGGCAATTCAGTGATCTGTCTGTAGTATCTGGTTTATGTAGTGATAAGAACAGCAATTGTCCCAAGAGTTGACCAGTTGCGATTGAGCCTAAGAACCGTAAAGTCACCCCTCATGCTAATGATGCCCAGATTAGTCACAAGTATGAAAGAGATGGGGCACATCATTCTAGAAATGGCACTATGTAGGTGGAAGACATGGCATGCACGGTTTGAAAATTCGGGAGGGTCATCATGACGTTCTCACATGCACGCAACAATACATATGCAAACACAAAGATAGCAAGGTCATCAGAAAATAATTTGAATTTCACTACAGCTAAATCGTGTGGTAATCATATAAATCGTGTGGTAATCAAAATAAGGCATAGAAACATGCTATTTATTGTGCACCTTTACATTTCTTAAAAGTGGTATCATGTCACAATAAAATAAAATATTGTGTTACGATTTCTTTGTCAGAAGTCTTATTCTTCGCATTTTGCGATGCAGCGCGTGCTACGAAATTCGTTTTATTTATTTAATTGTTTACTTACCTGTAATTATCCATATTCCGGTTTTTAGAACCCCCCACCCTGCCCCTCCCCCGCCGCGCCTTACTGCCCCACGGAACTCCCTCCACGGGCCGCGGCTGCGTGCTCGCTTTCATCCGTAAAAGCATTGTTGACTTTTTGTGCAGTAGTCTTCAGCATTAGAATCTGAGCTAGAAGTCCTGGGCTGAACGAGGTGATGAGGCAAACTGTGCGAAAATGAACATATTATATCGCCTTTGGGATATACCAAATAAGACCGGTTTTCCTAAGTACTTTTGATTTTTGTTGCATGTGACCTCCAGCAGGGTTCCTCATTATGGATGAATTCTCTATCAGTTGCTGACAATATCCCGGATGATGGCACGGGTGGATTAATGTTTACAAAAGCTGCTTCTGAGGACTAATGGGTCTCTGCCCTGCTATCACAATACTGCCAATAATGCTCTGAGGGGTCCGGCCCCCCTCTTATGGCAGAATTGAAGGCAGCAAGAACATTTGAAACACCCCTCTTTTGCCAAACAAAGACGCATAAGAGAAAAAAAAATAGAGAAAAGTATATAGTGTGCATGAAATGAATGGCTGGCAAAACTGAAGGTAAGAAGAGAAGATTCGACCTAAAACGATCTCATTTCTGTATACGAAAATGTCAAGCACTCCAAAACGGAAAAGATGTTTGAAGGCGTTGTCTGTCAGACATTGACTTTTTAGAAGAACGAGAATGCCGCTTTGTAAGTAGATAAAGCCATCTCATATCAAACTCTATGGTATATAGTGAAGAGCGTGTCACGTTTCAATTTGGAAACAATTCCCAGTATATCCTATTTCAGCCCAATTTTCTTTCCGTTCGTTCTATGATAATTAAAGGCCCTATATCAGCAGTCCTCTTACTGGTGTACTTTGGAGGACGTTATGTCTCCAGATGGCCTCTGAAATTGCTTTCAAGCAGAGCTGATATATACATGGTTTTCTTTGAGCAGGTGGAAATGTGATGTCCCTTGTTTTCATGATCAAAGTGTGCAGGAGATATGTCCAGATGTAAATCATTCCTCTATGTGAATAATCTCAGTTAATGAGCTGCTCTTGTGATGCCCTGATTTTGCATATGTGCAAGGTAGACACATGTGGAGCTGCTTGAGAATTGGACAAGTTGTTACACCTATAAAGAGCTACACAGTAAAACTAAAGGTTCTACACACTCAAAGTATAAAAGCCACCCTAAAGGCTCGCCTAAATCAGGCTAGGATCACGAAAACGTCAAAGCGGCCGTGCGGCCGTGAAAGTGAAAGTAATTGCGGTAAAGCGCGGCGCGCGCGCCCGTACACATGCACTGTAGCTCTAGGCTGGCCTGGTAGCACTTGTTGGAGCCCTCACAAAATGTCTCGCCAGACCAGCGCATGTGCTGGGTCAGGCGAGACCGAAACAAGCATTGGCATAGCCAATAGGTCTCGCTTTTGGGACCTTATAAGTATTTAGTTATGCAGCACAATATCCTTGCGGCAACAACATCAACTGTTGCATGGCTAAACACTTATAAGGTCCCAAAGGCGAGACCTATTGGGTATGCCAAAGCTTGTAAATGGATCGCCTTCATGTGGAAATCAACCAAAAAGGCCGATGGACTCCCAGCATCCTCTCTGATGTCAAACATGCCTTTGTGCTCGAGCCTTAAGACTCTGTGAGGTAATATAGCGGGTAAACTGGCAGAAAATCGCGCACCAGTGCAGGTTTTAAGTCTGCAACGGTGGTCCGTTCTTGTGTGTCTGTGGGAGGAGTTCACATTTCATCTCCTGTCAGACCCCCTAAAATGTGTGTATAACACACAGCGCCACTTGTCACAAGTGTGACTCATTAGAATGTATCGCTTTCCTGTCCATGTGTCAGGAGCATGGATTTTTGTTTCCTGTGCGGATGTGAGATGAGTGTACCCCCTATCTCATTGTGTCTGTTGTTTCCCTCATGTTTACTCATGCTTGATCTGTTTCTCCACCCCTTTTGCCAGTAGTGTGTAACCTGCTTTCGTACTGTGCTCCCAGTCGACTATTTCTGTATTTGACTAGGCTACATAGCCGTCTTTTTCATATAGAACTTCATCGTCCTGATCAAACTTCTGACCTGAATGTGACCTTCAACACACTGCATTATAATTCACTCGCAGGCTGTTATTGCATAGGAAGAGATCTGCATAAGAGCAAGGGTGTGGGAACTTGCACATTGTATTTTTATGTAATCTTTACAAAGCTTTAGAGGAAATATTTCCCGCTTTGTGAAAGATGTTAATTGTTGTGTTTCCCACACTTTCTTGTGAAAGTCCTGACAGTTTGTCACACACTACTTAGTTAACATTAATAAAATTGATCTACAGAAGATATACTTTACATAGAGAAGTTGGTGTGCTTTTCCTGCTCAATGCCATTATGCACAGAAAAGAAATGCAAATGATAAATACACCAAGAGTAGTCGAGCAAATATCTAAAAAACATAACGGTAACCAGCATATTTCGGATCATTTGCAAAGGGCGACAATCAGAATTTTTTTTAACGTTTCTGATGAAACATTATTACCAAGACGCTTGATCGGGGCTGTGTTTATTGCAGCAGTGGGAATGACTGCCAGGACCGAGTCAGCACTCTTGCTGTTAATCTTGCAAATTTAATCAGAGTGCAGGAAGCGCTGTTCATAGGCTGGCTGCAGCATTTCATACTGTGGTTATCAAAAGTATTCATCGAATGCTCAGGCCCTCGGGTTTCACATCTGGACAGGTTGGTTCATGACTTGAAGCAGTCCGAGTGTAACTGACAGGAAACATTATCAACATTTACAAACCACACTACAGATCGGTCATACAGACAGATACTGTATCGACTGTTTTTACCCAGAGCTGGCTCCTGTAGTTCTGTTGTCCTTTAAACAGCGGGTATTAATATTACCCAGCTCAACAGAACTCATTTATCAACCTACGAAGGATGAAATGTAAATAAGCAAGTTATGTTGCCAATCGCAGGCACACAAACACAAAAAAGGTCCTCGGTTCTGCTTCCTCCACCTGCTCAACGCTGTATTTACAGACACACAAGGCATCGGATAATGTTAAAACAATGCTACTGCCAAATGATTATGAAAATATGATTTTAATTAATCACGTAGTAGGCAAGGAAATTAGCATACGGTAATTAAACTTAGCGAGAAAGGGGAGAGCAAAAGGCAAGGTCAGCCCGTTGCTCTGCCTTAGAGGTTGGGGGTAAACATACTCGAATTTGGGGTGGTGGGGGCAGTGTAGCGGGACACGAGTGCCCAAAAAATAACCTTTTATACGTTGGGGAACAACTTTGAAAAGATTTAGGCCCCGAAGTTGGGTCGCTCGGAAACAATATACATTGATGCTTAACGTGACTGGTTAAATGACGTTTTTTTACGGAAAAATGCAATTATAAATTACAAGTCCCATAGCTGACAAAATGATAGTGCATGAATGGAGTCTTTGTTTGGGGGATTATATATCGTCCGAAGTCC
The DNA here is from genome assembly GCF_964204655.1 of Triturus cristatus. Lineage (NCBI taxonomy): Eukaryota > Metazoa > Chordata > Amphibia > Caudata > Salamandridae > Triturus > Triturus cristatus. The sequence continues at coordinate 157,633,881 of NC_140591.1, read as the reverse complement.
AATTATGGGGGTGAAAGGATTTTAGTAATAAAGGGAAAATGTGTCAAAACACACAAACGAGCGGCGTCTAACAGAAAATGCTGGCATGTGACATTGGGAGCATGTTGGTCACATAGAAAAATCAAGCCCGGGAGTGGTATCTCTGCTCAATGATGGGATAGTAATTGTTTATCACGTACAATCACATTTCCAAATTTGCTGTAAGTGGCTGTGCGAGATGCTAAAGGCCTTCTCTTCTGCTTGGTGATCTCGGTGTGTGTGGGAGTCTGCCGCCTGGCCGGGTGCTAACTTCTGGACACGTTGGAATCACCCAGTGGGAAGCGGATTAATGTGGGCTCGAGGGACGGGGGCAGGGTGCAGCAGCCCAGGTGGGGCTTTTTCCTGTGCACGGGATGTTTGTGAAGCATGGTCTCTTTTTATTTTAGTTACAGGAAACAAGGTCAACGTAAGAGCCGGGATACTGACCTAGTTGCTCAATGTGTGGAGCACGTGATTGCTGGGGAAAAGGGTAGGGGGGGGGGTTGAGGGTGCGTTTTAACATTGAGCACCTAAAGCAACCGCTTTCAGCCTGGATGTATCAAGAAATGGTCACGCTGTCGAGCACAGTCATCTGTATCATGAGAACTCAAACAAGCATTGGCCGAAAGTGAAAGTGATTGCGATCAAGCTGGGGAGAAGGGAGGAGGGAGTGGGAGCAGCAGCTGTGCATAAACAAGCCGAGGTGACAAGAAGGGCTGGGCGAGAAGGGAGGGGGGAATGCCAGCATCAGAGAAGCCTGATTAAAGCTGACGAAAAGGGAGGGGGAGAAGAGAGGAGGGAGTGCGAGCAGCAGCTGTGCACCTGCACGCCATCGTGCACTCAAGCTTTAGGCCTGCCAAATCATGCGGGTAGCACTTTTGAAAGCCCACTTACAAAATGTCTCAAAGAGACAGCTTGCGCTGTCTCAGCGAGACCTAAAAACCGGTGTAAATTTCGGCAAAAGAAACATACCACAGGTCAACATGGAGCACATGTGCTAACATTGAAAAGAGTGGAAGGCCCTGCATGTTCGGTACCTCGGCTAGTGCTAGGAGCTAGTTCGTGTTGAACCCATAGGGGCAGATTTACAAGCCCCCTGCGCCACTTTTGCGTCACTTTTAACATGGAAAATGTGCCTCAAAAGTGGCGCAAGGGGCTTGTAAATCTGCCCCTAGTATTTTAGTGCACATAAATTCGGGTGATATCCATGCAGACTCTGCACTCCTGCTGAGAATAAATGTTTATGCCCAAAAACGTATTTCATATATCTGTGCATCACTACCAAAGTCTGGAGTCAGACCCAAACCTGTGCAGACGGTATGTTCTTGTTTATTTCCAGTCGCTCCCCCGAGGTAACTAGAAGACGGAATTCCTGAGAGCAGACACAATGGACAATGTATATCGAAAATCCTTAATAAACCGTTTGATTTTTGCTTTCAAGAAATAGTTTTTGCCAGTATATATTCTCAAATTTGTTTAATTTTCATTATTGTTTCCACCCTCCAGGTGAGTCATTGGAGTGACGCGGGCGTGACACATTATTACCATGAGACTCATTTTGGTTAGGGCTTCATTTTGTGTGGGCGAACCGGTGTTTTGCGAAGTTTCAACGTATTACCAATATTTTCTTTGTTTAATGTCACTTTGTCCATTGCATGTGTTTCTGTTAGTTAATCATAGCATACCGCTTGGTTTTTGAGGCAAGTCTGGAGAAAAAACTTCATCGAAACTTGGAAGCGTTTACATTCTGCAAACTATGTACTGTTTTAGTGTAGTAGACAAACATAAAGAAGTTGTATTACTGCCAAATTGTATTCAGTCAAAATTGCTAATGTTGTAAATCACTTTTCTGTTTTTACAACCTGATGTCTGGCTGCAGGCTAGGAGCAAATTATTAATGATTTACGTCACACTGCTTGTTTCGAATATTTTACTGAACAAGATAAACAGGTTTTGAGAACCATTACTAAGACTCCACACGAGAAAAGAAAACGGTTACAAATTAATGCATAAAGTGTTATTTCAAATCCCATTTTTTTAGGCCTTGCTACAGGCAGTTTTAGCTGTCTGTTGTGAGAACCTTTGTGATCAATACAGCAAAAAGAAGTGTGAAAGGAGAGTGGGCTTTTGGTCAGCCCCTTGTAGCCATTGGCTGTTATTCTTTTTTATGATTTGCCATTGGTTGATGGGCTGGCTGTCAATCCCACTGTATTTTGATGACAGATCAAGTAGCCGTTTTATCCAACCACAGATGCAACATGGTGTATAGCTTCACCCAGACTGTGGGGCATATCAACAAGGGCTTTATCTCCCAACTCATCCATGAGGTCTATGTGATACTGTTAGAAGGTTCTAAATGTGGCCGTAATAATACGATGGATGTTGTCTTTCATGCATATGTAAACTCTTTGAAAAGTAATAAAAACAGATTTAAACAAAAAAATAAAAAATAAATGAGGGTGATGAAAAATTACCAAAGTTACTCAGGTTTCTCTGAGATAATTAAAATTTTACAGAGGCCTACTCATCATCCCCCAGCTGAAACATCGCTTGCTGGTTTCAATTAATGAAAAACCATGGGGGCATATCAACAAGGGCTTTATCTCTGCTTTTTTGGCTTTAAAAGCCAAAAAAGGAGAGATAAAACTAGCGCCCTATCAACAACAGGGTGCTAACATGCAAATTTGAATGTTAGCACCCTTTTTTCTCTACGCTTCCCCTTGCATCTCTAATGAGATGCAAAGGGGGCGTTCCAGAGTAAAATAATAGGAGAAATGTCGCTAAGCGACATTTCTCCTATTATCAAGAATGTCGCTAACCCTGTTAGGGACAAAAAAAGCAGCGCTAACCGCGGTTAACGCTGCTTTTTTACATCTGGTATTTTTCTGACTTAGCCATGAAATCCTATGGAAGGAGGATGTCATGGCTAAGTTTGCCTGTCCCTATCAACAAGGTAACGTGAGATTATCGGTGGGTTTCCAGCGATAATCTCAGGTTAGCCTGTTAGCGTGAGGATCTTTATCGCTATTGAGATAAGCGTTGCTAATATCACGCTATCTCAGCGATAAAAATTCACGCTAGCCGGCGATAATTATCCCAGCGCTAAGAGCGCTTACAGATAATTATCGCCGGTTGTTGTTGATATGCCCCCTAGTTCTTTGATAAAGTTACGTTGCTGCACAATTACATCTTAATTGCTAATTTATTGATTTACTGCTTGTGGCTGGATGCTGATGCCATTATAACTTGTAAGACATACAATAAACCATGCCGGTGCTCTTGTCAAAAGTATCGACCGTGAAATATTTTGCTGTATATGTCTTTCATGAAAGTGCCAATTGCAGCTTTTGAACACACATCAATAGGAATGCCACTGCTTAGTGAGACCTCTTAGTTTTGTAAGTGTCTTTTTTTTACTATGCACTATTTGTCTGTTGAAGCAGCAGATATCAGGCTTTTTGTTGGCCAAATATCTACTTTCAGGGGTTCGAAGAATTCTTTTTTTTTGTTGCCAAAAGTAAAGCTGACAAACTGTCTAGTGAGATTTTCTGCATCATTTCACTTTTAGCTCTTTCCTTTTCACCGAGTGCAAGGGCTGCTCCCGCCAGCATAATTTTTCTTTCTGGAAGCAAACAAACCTTGGCAGTCATATTTGTTAAAGGCAGGGCAGCCTGCTTTTCTCTGCACTAGTGTCTCACACTCGGGCTCGAACATTTTTTAACTTCCTCCTAAAGACCCATTAGCCTGCAGACCTTTAAGCAGTAGGACAGATTACTGATCGTCATGTTTTGCAGAAATGACAGGAATACAAATAAGAATTCTCATTAAATGCAGTAAACTTATTGCCCAAAGTGTTATGGTATTCAAATTTCTAAAGTGCAACGAATACCGGGAAGCGTCTAGGCACTAGCGTAACAGGCATTGAGTACACAGCAGAAGGAAAGTTAGGGTCTAAGAAGAGTTGAAGAGCCAGGTCTCCAGCCGTTTCTGAAAGGTAGTTAGTACGGGGCATTTTTAATATACAGCAGAAGTGCATTCCAGGATTTCGAGGCACACAACAAGAAGCTCCTTCTGCCCCAAGCTGCCCGCTTGAATCTGGGAACCACTAGAAGTTTAGCACGAGTGGAGTGCAAGGTCCTGCCTTGGATGTACCATCTGAGTCTGTGTTGAAGGAACACAGGGCCAGAGCCCTGAAGAGCTTTTTATTAGGTCAAGCCTAGAGTAACGCCCATGCGCTGCTCTGCGAGACTTCTTGTAAGGGGCTTCAGAAAGCTCACCACACGCTCGTGCGTGTGTGGCCTATTGCTTGCGATTACCCGCACGGGCGCCATGTGTTTTGAATTATCGTGCCCAGATGCGTGCACGATAATTCAAAACACATGGCTCGCTGTGGCGCGCGCACCACTCGCGTGCTTGTCCTCAGTTTCCCCTGAAGTTGCCTGGACATCCTTCCTCGCTGCAAACACATGGCTCGCTGTGACGCGCGCGCGCACCACTCGCGTGCTTGTCCTCAGTTTCCCCTGAAATTGCCTGGACATCCTTCCTTGCCGCCTTTCAGCGGGTGTCTCCCCTCCCTCACTCTAGCTTTACTACCTTCTCCCTATCTTGTGCCGCTGTTTTTCTTGCCACACCCTCTTTTTCTAGCTGTTGTAGACTCTTGCCCGTTTTCTGGCTGTCTGTTTGCTCTCTCCGATTTGTCGCTTCTTATTTTTTGGTCTGGTGCCTTTCTCCGTGCCTCGTTGCTGCTGCCGATGGTTACCCTTTTTCTGCCTCCTTCCTCTTTGTTTGTCAGTCTTCTTGTACTCTGTCTTTCTCCCTCGTCCTGCTGTCCGTCTGCAATCTCTCTCCCTAATTATCCCGATCTCGTCTCGCGCTTTTTATTCTTTCACTTCAGCCCATATTTCTCCACCGTTCTAGGGACCTGCCTGCTTTCCTTTCGTATATTTATCTCCACTACACCCCTTTCCCACTCACAAACCCACATTTCGCCACTCCTACCTTGGCCCTAGCAGACTCTGAGCTATTATCATTCAACATGAAACCGAAAGCACGAAAGAGCAGTGAAACCGAGCGGTTTCCTGGAACTCATCCCGTATATATCCCCCCAACTGAACAAAGAAACAGAACTGCGGGAAATTCCACCTCGTGAGCTAGAACAGGAACTCAGAGTGTAGAAGCACTTTTCACATTTTGAAACCATTTCCTTCTTTTTTATTTGCAGTGTAAAACAGTAAAGACAGTGAACTTCGAGGTAAATTGAGTTTTGGGAGATGTTTCAATGCTAGCCTGTACTGGTCATTCATTCACATGGCATGCGTACTCTGCACTCAAGAAGTGTTTTGGCTGGGCATAGGGCAAGTCACCCCCAAAAATAATAATAAAAACCCCCCAAAAAATGAACGGTCCATTTTAGAGTATCAGTTTTCAAATATATTGCCTTGCTGACAGGAATTTGATGAGATACTCCATCGCTTAAGGGACTAGCTGAATATTAAGGCACAGAGGGCCGTATGTACCACCTTTTTTCGCGGTCGCAAACTGTAAATCAGCACATTTGCTACCGCTAAATAGGCCTGTGCAAGACTTTAAGTGGGCCGGGTCCTGCTGCTGCTGAGCACCGGCACTTCTAACAAGCATTGGCATAGCCAATAGGTCTCGCCTTTGGGACCTTAGAAGTGTTTAGCCATGCAACAGTTGATGTTGTTGCACCAAGGATATTGTGCTGGATAACCAAACACTTATAAGGTCCCAAAGGCGAGACATATTGGCTATGCCAATGCTTGTTAAACAATACAAAGGGATTTGAAAGTGATCCTCTGCCTGACCGGAAGCCAATGTAATTTCCAAATAAACTTAGATACTGAATGGATACTGAATTGTATTTCGGGATCTTTAGAAGAAGTCTAGCTGCGGCGTTCTGCAAGATTTGCAGTTTGTTTAGGAGATGTTGGTGAGCATTGAGATAAAGACAATTGCAATAATTAAGTTTCCCCGTCACTAATGACATGATCAGAGTTTTCTGGAGATGAACATGGATGTAGAGAAGTATCTTTCGGAGCGTTCTTAGCATAAAAAAGGTGAAAAAGTGACCGCATTGACTTGGTCAGTGAAGCACAATTTGTCATCAATAAAGATTGCAAGCCTTTCTGGCAAGTGTAGGTAAGGAACCCATATCCTGGAGCCAGCAAGACATGGTCCAGAAAGAGCCTTGGCCACCAAAGAGAAGCACTTCAGTTTTGTCAGATTTTAAGTTTAAGCAGTTCCTGCCCATCCAGCTGTTAACCACCTACCTGCAGCCACAGAATTTCAATCCTACGCCCGGATCATAGTTAGCTAAGGAGACGGCAAATTGACTGTCGTCTGCATAGGAAGCCAAGGAGAAGCCATAAGATTGTATAAGCTCAGCCAAAGGGGTCACATAAAGATTGAAAAGTGTCGGACTAAGCTAGGACCCCTGAGGGACCCCGCAGTCAGTATATTGAGAAATCCCCGCGTCAGGATCAGAAGAAAGAAATACTATAAAAAAACAAGAAGAAATTGATTTTCATCCTCGTTACGCCTCACTTAGGGAGTCGTAGCATTTTGACGCATTCCCAAGCTTACCACTAATGGTAAATCTGGGAATGCACCAAAATCCATGGGTTGATGCATGGGAACACCCACACTCCACCCACTCCACGCCTCTCTGCTGCAGAGTAACGCAAGGCAGCGAATTGCGATGCCTTGTGTTACTCCACATTTATCAAGCCATGCAAAGCCAAGCAGGGCTTGATAAATCATACTATGAATTTGCATCACCCTTGCGCCCTTTGCACGGCGCAAGGGTGACGCAAAACCTTGAGAAATATGCCCCACAATCAGGGACATCTTAATGATTTTGGGGGCCCTGGGCCAAATGTGTTTTGGTGGCCTCTGTTTGAAACAGCTTTGAATTTATGATCACGTTTCAGCTCTTTATGTCACTCTTTGGCCAGGTCATAGGAATATTCGTCCAAACTCTAAATGTGATTCCACCTAATTTTCAGAGATAGTGATGTTTGTTTTCAATATTGCATAACTTCACACTTAAGTACGCCTGGTATAGTGATGCTAAGAGGGCTATGAGCTAGTACACTGCCTAGAGAGATGCCCTATCAGAAATGATACATTTGTTGTGTAATGTGATGAAATTGTTTCCATAGAAGGAATCCTTTTTAATGATGAGAACCCTCACTCACCCAAGGGTGACATGCTTCATTAGTGGGTCCCCTCCTCACGCCCGGACTGCAAGGTCCATGGTGTTGGCTACAACTCCCATAATGGGAGGAGCAGAAATGTTTTGATGAGCGATGGCAATAGTCAGTGAGGGATCAAAGTGCATATGAAATTATAATATGTGGTGTTGGTTAAAACTACTTCCAGGGGACCAAAATCTCTTTATTCTGTAGGTCCAAAGGGGTAAAGTTAAAAAGAGGACTAGGGTTTTTTAAACAAATATTCCCCTCGTAGTCAACATGTTTCTGCCCATTAGCGGACCCCAAAAAGAGGTTCCAGGGCATTCATAAGGACCTTGATTGATTAGTCACTCTGTTCAACGTGCTCAGACAAAGCAAAAAGATTACTTATACTGGCCCGTCAAAATGGCCAAGAAGGTGGCCCAAATGTGTGGTGGGTCCACCGTCGTTCTAAAGAAATAAAAGAAAAAACAGAGAAAACAAAAAGTAAACATTTCATCTTAACACAATGTTCGCTCAGTTTAGAAAGGGTGTTCAACTCTGTATATAGTGATCTTGACTATTGTCAGTAACGTGCTCCAAATTTAGTCATTTTCAACTATCACACAACTATTCATAAACAAATGTTTTACCTATCAAACATCTCCTATATTACGTGATGGATACCTTACCTACTCAAGGAGTCAGTGATATCTACCCTCAAGCCACTAGGTACCGCCAGGAGCGCCCCACTGAAAAAGAAACCATGACAAACAGTAGGACCCGGCACGTATTCTATGAAGTCATTCGTGGCATAGGGTTACCATCACCAGTTCGTGCAATTCTTTATGACTATATGCATAATGATCAGATGCTTCACTGTGTGTCTATTCATTGATATACAAGCTGCCTAAAGTAGCATAGAGGTATGTTTCTGTCTTCCAGGCAGTGAATTCTGTGCCTGCCTGTCACATACTGTGATTCCTCCAAAAGGGTTAAATCTCACACAAAAGTGAAATGCCAAAGGTAACTCAAAGAATCTCCACTATGGAATGGCTCTCATAGTGGCCACAATGAGTGTGAGCTAAAATCGGGTCTAGCTTCTAAATGAGGGTTTGTAGGACGTATAAAATGCCACTGGACAACAGTCATGTGAGACCCAATGTCCCTCAATCTAGAGGCCTCAGTGGTGTCCCTGATAATCATGGAAAAAAGAAAGAACAAGCATTGAAAATGCAATAGGTCTCGCCTTTGATTAAGTTAAAGCCATTTGCTTTGCTAATGGTATTGTACAGCAAAGCAAATGGCTTTAACTTAATAAAAGGCGAGACCTATTGCATTTTTAATGCTTGTTTTAATTGGCGTGAGAGGCAGGTGCCCGAGAGCACGGCTGTAACACTCTGTACTAAGGGAATCCGGGGTATTCAGGGGTCCACTTCAGGGGCCAAAGCCAGGACTAGCAGGAGAGCGCAAGTGACTGGCGCGACCGGTCCAAGAGCAACGTTTGCCCCGGAGCACAACAAGGCGCGCGCTCCCAGTTTAACACACACTGCACTTTTAACTACGACCATTAGCAAGAATGCATTTACAAGATCCCAGCAGATTACCGTGCGCCTGAGGACAGGTGTCACATAAGGATGGCTCACAGACGTGCTCTAGGAAAGGCCAGTTCTGGGTGACAGTATGTATTATATTTTAAGAATAGCATAGCGCACTAACCTATACTGAGGGGTTCAATATGTTAAGCAATATTGAAACATTCACACCCCTCTTATAGGTTTAAAGGTCACTGCAAGGGGCAAGATCAGCGGTCTGAGTGGGGGAGAGTCACCGAGCGAGTCTGCTCCCCCCTAGGCATAACCTGTTAGAACGCGTCCAGGCTCAGCATTCTGCCTCAAGGCACTTCACAAAACCTAAAAGTGTTGCCTTATTCCAGGTATCGCCCACCAGGCTGGTTATGGCCGTGTGATATACCGTCCTACACAATAACAGCCCTCTCCGAGAGAGTGGGTGTGTCCCACAGCAATAACCACACGGACGAGTTACCTGCCCGGCGGGTGTTACTGTTAATAAGGAATGTTAATAACTGAGGAGGGACACGAAGAAGGCATGGGAGAACAGTGGGGGGTGTGGTAACGGAGCCATCCGGCCCGTTCAGCTACGCTGAGCACGCACCCACGCACCCGGAGGGCGGGCACGCCCGAAGGCTTAAATAAACGGGCACAAGACCGCTCGTGGTCTTCGGCCCACATCAGTGACCCTGACTGCTGTGTCCCTCATTCCACGTAGATCCCCTATGCCCTTAGGCCTGCCCAGCTTCCCCAGATACCACATTGGCGACGAGAGCGGAGCCTACCCGCGCATCGCCCCTCCCGCGCACCTGCATCGTGGTGATCCTGCTGGCGGTGTTCCAGGCTGTCCGCGGAGGCGGAGCACGGAGAACCTCTTCACGCGCGCCCTCGCGCTGGCTGGGCTGCGCGTGCCATCCGGAGCCCTGCTGGGAGACCCTCGTCCTGCCCACTGCCGGTAAGCTCGCACCGGAGGGGGGGAATCGACCCTCGTGAGCCCGGCCCGCGTCTGTGTGGGGAGGGGAGTGCACGTCGAAAATCTGGTGTGCAAGGCCCCGAGGGAGACAAGTGGCAGGGGCGTGCTCAGCGGTGCCTGCTGGGGAGATCGTTCTAATTCAAGGAAAAAAAAAACACCGTTGGTCTCGCCTACGCGCAGCAACAGCCAGGCAGCCTCTCTGCTTCACAGAATACAGCCGTTGGTCTCGCCTGCGCTGCGACAGCCAGGCAGCCTGCATCAGCCCCAAGCGGGGGAGGAGAGTGACAGTGGTCTCGCCTGGAGAGCAGACCTGCAGCCACGGCCAGTGAGGTGGGTGTTGACGGAGAGGGGCAGCAAGCATGACCACCCCTACCACCAGCGGAGGAGGCACTACGCAGCCGCCACAGCAGCGGGCCGCGCAGCCAGCGCCCGCCGCGCCTGGACATAGTGCGGTAGCCCCGTTGCCCCCGTTTAGTGAGCTGTCAGACCCCTCCACAGCGGCAGTGCGATGGCGCTCATGGATCGGACGGTTGGAGCACTACTTTGTCGGGGTGCGGGAGACGGATGAAACAGTCAAGAGGTCTCTCCTCATGTGCTACGGTGGTGAGGAGCTGTACGACCTCTTTGAGACCCTACCAGATAGAGGGAACGCCAACGACTATGCGGGCGCCATAAGGGCCCTAAATCGCCATTTTGACCCCCAAACCAACCCCGACTTCGAGTGGTTCAAGCTCCGCCAGGCGCGACAGGAGGAAACAGAAAGCATCGACGTTTTCTATGCCCGCCTTCGAAAACTCTCACTATCATGCGAACTACCGGTCCAGCGAGCAGAGATTCGGGCGCAGCTCATCCAGGGTTGTAGGTCGGTCCCGTTGCGGCGCCTCATCCTACGGCAGCCCGGCATTTCCCTGGATGACATCTTGATCCTGGGCCGGTCCCACAAGCTATCCAACGCTCGGGCGGACGTGATGGAAGCAGCCCTCAACCGGCCGGCTGCGGCCCCGAAATCGTCGGCAGTCAAGGAGGAGAGGGTGGATGTGCTGCAGAGGCGACCGAACCAGCAGCGCGGAGCCACGAGGGCTCCGCAGAGGGATGCCTGCGGCAACTGCGGCCTAGGTCACCCGCCTGGCGGACGGTGCATCGCGAGAGGACAAACGTGTCTGAAGTGTGGACGGGCGAACCATTTCGCGAAGGTCTGCAGAGGCGGAAGGGTGCGCGGCGGTGCTGGGGGCCCGCGAGGTGCAGCGGCGAGCGTGCACCAACTGACAGTGGAAGAATCCGCAGCCCTGAGAGACAACACCAAGACGGAATTCGAGGAAGAGGTGGAGGATGACGAAGTATTCTTCGTCTCGTTCGTTGTCCGGGAAGGCACGAGGCGAAGGCCGCCGCCCATGTGTGACATCATGGTGGCCGGGTCCCCGGTGAGCGCTCTCATCGACACGGGGGCGTCAGTAAACGTAATGGACAGCTGCCAGTATGAGAGACTGTCGCCACGACCACCCCTGAGACCCTCCAGAGCCCAAATCTTCACATATGACAGTGACAAGCCGCTGTCCCTGTGAGGGGTGATTGACGTTGAAGTCGTCAGTGACGGCAGGAAGTTGGCCACGACGTTCCACGTGGCGGAAGGCAAGCGGGGCACCCTGCTGAGCTGGTGTTTTTCGCGAATCAGGTGCATGACCTGCACGCCAGGGAGATGTTGAAGGACTTTCCCATGCTATTCCGAGGTCTAGGATGCCTACGCGGGAAACAGTTCAAACTGCACGTGGACCCGACGGTCCGGCCCATGGCACTGCGACACAGGAGAATACCATTCCTCCTGAGACCACGAGTGGAGGAGGAGTTGAAGAAGTTGGAAGACCTGGGGGTGATCGAAAAGGTATCGGGCCCCACCCCGTGGGTGTCCCCCCTAGTTGTGGCGCCCAAACCCAAACAGCCAGGCGCCATCCGCTTGTGCGTCGACATGCGCCTCCCGAACAAGGCAGTGAAGCGCGAAAGACACCTCACACCCACTATGGACGATATTGTGGCCGACCTCAACGGCGCACAGTGGTTCACAAAACTGGATCTCAACGCAGGATACCATCAGCTAGAACTCCACCCGGACAGCCGCAACATCACCACCTTCTCCACCCATGTGGGCCTACGGAGATACAAGCGGCTGAGTTTTGGGATATCGTCAGCGGCTGAAGTGTTCCAAAATGCCATACGGGAGACTCTCTCTGGACTCCAGGGAGTCATCAACTTGAGCGACGATATCTTGGTGTTCTCGAAGACTCTGGAAGAGCACCATCGGCATCTTCGAGACACGCTGCAGTGGCTGGCGGACAGTGGCCTCACCCTGCACGAGGCCAAGTGCTCCTTCTACCAGGAGTCGGTCGAGTTCTTCGGCTACGTCTCATCGAGGGAAGGCTTGAGAGTTGATCCGAAGAAGGCGGAAGCAATCCGAGCAGCCCCGAGGCCCACATCTGCCACCGAGGTCAGGAGTTTTCTAGGGATGGCAACCTACTGTGGACGTTTTATTCCCAACTTGGCGTCCCTGTCGGAGCCGCTCCAGCTTCTCACGAAGAGCGGCCAGCCCTTGACCTGGGCAGCGAAGGAAGATCTCGCGTTCCAGGCGGTCAAGGACGCGCTAATCGACGACAAGGTCATGGCATACTTCAGGCCCCAAAGGCGAACAGAGGTGGTGGTGGATGCGAGCCCCGTCGGGCTGGGCGCAGTCCTGATGCAGGAGACGGAGGCTAAGGAATGGGTCCCGACCGCATACGCCAGCAGGGCCCTGACGGCCACCGAGATGCGGTATGCGCAAATCGAGCGGGAGGCGCTGGCCATCAAATGGGCCTGTCAGCACTTTCATCTCTACCTGTATGGTCACGACTTCCGGGTGGTCACGGACCACAAGCCCCTTGTCCCGCTCTTCGCTGGCACGGCACGTTTGGGCCCACCGCGGATCGAGAGATGGGCAGTCCAATTGCAAGCCTACAGGTTTGAGGTCGTCTTCCGACCCGGTGCCAACAACCCGGCGGATTTCTTGTCCCGACACCCGGGGCCGGCCCAACCAGACCCCGATCAGTCGGATGAGCGCGGCACGGAAGAGTTCGTCAGGATGGTGTCGCAAGCAGCGTGCCCGGTGTCACTCACGCTGGAAGACATCGGCAAGGCCACGGAGCTGGATGAGTGCCTCGTAAAGGTGAAGCGCACGTTGGCGAACCGCAATTGGCGGAACTTCCTGGATGGGGTGCAAGCCCTCACTGAAGACGAGAGAGTCTTTCGGCAGCAAGTGTGGAAGGCGCAGAGTGAGCTCAGCGAGGGGCCGCATGGCGTGGTCATGAGAGGGGCAACACTCGTCATTCCGAGGAGTCTCCAAGGAGAGGTGGTTCGCTTGGCGCACCAAGGGCATCAAGGTGTCTCCAAGACCAAGGCCAGGCTGCGGAGCAAGGTGTGGTTCCCTCGGATGGACGCCATGGTTGAGGAAGTCGTCCGCAACTGTCACTCGTGCAATATCACCGGGGGCGAGCCGGCACCTCATCCGGTGATCACGGAGGACCCATGTCTAGAACCCTGGTCCAAGCTGTGTGTGGATTTTGGATCTTTCCCGGATGGGCGACAAACCTTGGTGGTGGTGGATTCGCACTCCAAATTCCCGGTGGTGGAAGTGGTTTCCTCCACAGCATTCAGCCAGGTGAGAGCGGCGCTGGACCGCATATTTGCCTTGATGGGCCTACCGGAGGAAGTCCGGTCGGACAATGGGCCACCTTTTCAAGGAAGAGAGTTCCAAGACTACCTGGCAGCCCGAGGAGTCAGGCACAGGAAGATCACCCCGCAATGGCCCCAGGCTAATGGAGAGGTAGAGCGGTTTATGCGCACGATGAACCGGGCGCTGAGGATCGGAGTCGAACAAGGGGAAGATGCGGATCAATGCCTCTCACAGTTTCTCAGCGCGTACCGCCGGACACCCCACTGTACCACTCAGTGTGCGCCTGCGCACCTCTTGTTCAAGAAGGCCCCCAGGGACAACATCCCGGCGAGTCAGGTGTGGCAGCCTCGGCCGCTGGAGCAAGGGGCGGCTCAAGATAGAAGGAGGACTTCCAACGAGAAGGCCAGTCGGGCGAGGAGGGCCCAGGCGAGGAGTCTCCAGGTGGGGGACAAGGTCATCATGAAAGACCGTTATCCAAGCGGGAAGTATCGCACCCCGTTTGAACCGGAAGTGTGGGAGGTGATCAGAGTGCAGGGCACTAATGGTGTCAGTCCGGAGAGGAGCGCGGACCGTGACTCGAAATGCATCCTGGTTCAAACAGGTCACCACGGCCCCCCCTGAGACCGACCCGCAGGAGGAGGAGCTAGAGGCCAGAGAAGGAGGCAGCTCACCAGGAGGGCAGGCGAGCACCTCGCGGAGCGCGCCCCCACCGTCCGGCGTGGGAGAACGAGAGAACGGGTCCTCTGAAGGCGTGGGGGTACCCAGTGAAAAGGGAACCTGTGAGACCGGACGAGGAGATGTTCCCCGGAGCCAGCCGTATGGCCTCCGGCCAAACCCGGCCCCTAATCAGAGACTGAGGGACTTTGCGTGGTGTGCGCAAGAGCCGAACTGTTCCGTAATGAATGATCTCTGTATCTAAAAGATTGGAGGGATGTGGTAACGGAGCCATCCGGCCCGTTCAGCTACGCTGAGCACGCACCCACGCACCCGGAGGGCGGGCACGCCCGAAGGCTTAAATAAACGGGCGCAAGACCGCTCGTGGTCTTCGGCCCACATCAGTGACCCTGACTGCTGTGTCCCTCATTCCACGTAGATCCCCTATGCCCTTAGGCCTGCCCAGCTTCCCCAGATACCACAGGGGGGGGGGGGGTTCTGAAGCAAGTGGGAAGAAAGCAAGCGGAGGGACATACCAACACCCATAGCACGTACATAAGAAGGCGCATGGGTGGACATAGGTGGAAATCACGGGAAAACAAACAGGAAAGCCAGGACAATTGACAGAAAGGCAGGCACACTTGTTAACACACGCAGACGAGCAGGAACGCTGACACACTAGCAAATAGTTACACAGATACACGGACAAACAGCAAGCTTCAACTGATACAGAGGGCGAATCGCATGCATACCACAGTCCACAACAGAGTCAGTTACACTCAGACAGAAAGACAACCACACGAACACCTGGAAGCACCGTTTGTGCACCATAACAAGGAACAATGTAGCCCAACGTGCTCGCAAAAATATACGAAGAAATTAAATGGCACATGTAGCCAGACGGAAGTGATAAACTGTCCAACGAGATGAATAGACCCGCGAACACCACAACTTGTTCACATGGTAGAGAGACACAAAATTACCGCACACAATATATACTCAAATTATTGCGCACTTTAGAAGAAAGGCCAATAAGTATCCTGGTACATAAACACAAAGGTCAACAGGTAAATTCGCACATCGCCAAGCAGGGAAATACCTAATGAGAGACAGGCACCGACAGAAACCGACACCGAGACACGCAATCGGACAGGCACACAAAAACACTAACAGGCACACACATAAACTTGCAAAGGTACAAAGTCAAACAAAGACAGGCATGGAGAAGCGCCAACAAACGGACATAGAAATATGAAATCAAGCAGGCACAATCTACAAAGTGGCACATAGAGACAAATTCAGACCGTCATACAAATAATAGGACAGGCACATAGAGACACTGCCACAGAGACACATAAAGAGGCAAATACACAAAGATGGACTAAGACTTGAGGACAGCGGCAAGAACACACTGTCAGGCCATCAAAAGTCACAGTGCAGAAACACAGAAACTCCAATGGACGCAAACGGATATGCCCCGTGAAAATAAAATCACATTTATGCAAGCACATATGACGTTACCAGCCTAGCATACAAACAACAACGCATACAGACAGGCAAACTAAACATGCAGAGACAAGTACTGAGTTATGTTAAGATAGTTGACGCCATGGAGGTGGTGATACCAGGTGTGACCGGTAGGGCAGAACCCATAATGCACCTGTGTGTGGTCAGTGGTACTCTGTGTGGCCCTTCAAACATATCCCACGCTGCACCTCTGTGTAGTGTCCGATGGTGGTGCTGACTGCGGCTTGTCGTTCAGAGCTCGTGCTAAACCAATGTCAAAGCCCTGTGGCCTTTCGGACTCTGTCCATACTGCATCCATCTGGGGCCATGGAGGGAATGCCTCCTTCAGATGCTCTGCATAAGCCATAGTACACAAGTTTACAGTCCGTGGCATAGCCTACATATATGACACTAATGCGGAGCCTAGGGTGCAGGTACTAAGCGGTACAAAAGGGGGTGGTGATGGACGGAGCATCAGAACCAATCAAACACTCACACCCAGTCAACAGATCTGAGTTTGATCCATCACCGTTCTTTAGCCCACTCTGCCACCTCAGTTCAGACATGGCCATATGCAAATCAGTCTGACCCTGTGCCTCATGGGAACAGTCCAGCCCGAACTGCCAAGCCATGCCTTCCCTGGACCGGAAACAAGCTTTCTAGGACCGGTTTCTGGCATCTCAGCCGTCTTCAGCCAGGCTTGCTTGAATCCAGTGGCAAAGTGAGCAAGGGACTCACGTCTGAGCATACCCTGCCAACTTATGCCGAACAAAGCGGTATAAAAGGGGGTGGTGATGGACGGAGCATCAGAACCAATCAAACACTCACACCCAGTCAACAGAACTGAGTTTGATCCATCACCGTTCTTTAGCCCACTCTGCCACCCCAGTTCAGACATGGCCATATGCAAATCAGTCTGACCCTGTGCCTCATCGGAACAGTCCAGCCCGAACTGCCAAGCCATGCCTTCCCTGGACCGGAAACAAGCTTCCTAGGACCGGTGCAGGTACTGGCTGCAGCCGATCGGGAACTAATACAGGGTGTGCGGTGCCGGTTGAGGCCGCAGTAGGCCAGACAGGCAAAGACCATCCTGAGTAAGTGTGGGTCTGGAGCTGTGATGCTAGTGCTGCATGCAGGTTATCGGCCCCAGCCCACACTGCACCAGCGTGGGTTCTGTATTACCAGACGTGGACTGTCAGGGACTACAGCCCACACTGCACAACTGGGGGGGGGGGTGGGTGGTCTGTGGTGCGTTCCACTGCAGACTGAAATCTGCACCAGAAAAAGCTCTCTGCAGCCGGTGCTGGGTGTGTCTGGTCGATGTGAGCCCACACTGCAGCAGCAGCACACAGGCCAGCTGCCACCGAGCCCAAGCTGCATGCTGTGGAGCAGGCTGTGCCAGCACCGGATCAGGGTAGGCCATCTGCCAGCACGCCGCTGCTAGTGCCTGCTGCGTGTAGTGGAGCTTAGCCCATACTGCAGCAGCGTGGGGCAAGCTGCCGTAATTTCCTCGCTGCTCAGTGCCACTGGTCACATGCGGCTCGCCCTACGGTTCTGCAGAGTTAGTTGGATTTGCACTGAGTGGACTGCTGCTGGCCGAGGCACCCACAGGGGGCCACTAGAGAGGTCAGCACTCTAGTGTTGCCTGGGCACCCCACACCCAACGCCCCCATCAGGGGCAGGGACTCTGGGTGGAGTCCCCCCAGCCTGGTTGCAGCGCACGAGGGGCGTCACTTCCTGGGCGACAGGACTTGGGGAGGGTATATATCCCTCCCCCACCATTTTGGTGCCCTCTTTTGCTCACCGCACACGCCGTCTAGCTGTATCACGCGTTCCCGGGTCCGGAGGTACCGAGGGCATATTTTGGTCACGGTGAGTTGTGGCTTCAGGGGCCTGTTGGCCCTGCAGTGTTCACAATAAGGTAGACTAGGCGTGTGGTTTTAAGCCTGGAGACAGGTTGCGGCACAGGTTTAATATGTGGGCATTGAATTTGTGTTGCGGTGAGTGCGGGCCGGGAGGGGCCAGTGTGTGCACTGAAGAGCCTCCCTCCCCTTCTTTTCCCTTTCAGTGACCCGGGGCTTTGATCACTTGTTTGTTGCTCGGTATGGGGTTGAGGCAGTCCTGGATGCTCTGGTTTCGATTTGTGTTTGGAGGCAAGAGAGCTGCATGTATGGGGGCCCGCGGCTTGGATGGGCCTGGGTGTGCCTGGGCCCATCGGGTTTCTGGGATTCCGGGGCGGCTTGCCGTGGGCCCTATGAGGGTGGGATTGGCTTTGTTGGCTTTTCTTGATGTGGGGGCAGAGGCGATGCGGCCGATAGGGGGGGTGCGTCCTGCCCAGTGCTGTAATTAAGGCGCGTGCAGTGATCAGAATGTGAGAGCAAACCCGTGGGCCAGGAGTCCTTCCCTGAAGCCCACAAAGTGCCCCCCCATGTCAAAAACAATAAGGCAGGGCCCGTGTGTGAGTGAGTATGCATCTGGGGGTCCCTGGGGCGGTGGGAAATCGCTAGATGGTTGGTTGCATGCATGTTGTGGACGGATATGGGTGCGAGATCCAAGCACAGGCCTGTGGCACACCGACCTCCCTCAATGCACTAAGGTGGGATTTATTACCTCCCGTAGTACCCAGGTAGCACCGATGGCCAATGGCTCCTGCCTCCGGCCGCTTAAGAGGAGTACTTCCTGCCCATGGCAAAGTTGGTGTACTCCGAGAAGCCACGAGGTAAGGTAATTAATTTGGTTGATTCTTCGGTACGAGTGGGCCTACCCGGGCACTGCAACCCAGGACTAATGTATCCGGTCTCCAGGATGCTAGCTAGGATTGGATCAAGCACTGCATGTCTCACGATGGCACTGTCGTAGAACGGCAGTGCACGAGCATTGGTTATGCCTCAGGGGGCGGCAAGTGGTGCGGGTCATCGGGCCAGAGTTAACCCTAAGAAGTTATGGCGTTTCTCGTCAGTTCGCAGGCGCAAGAGGCCTCTAAACACCTTGATAACCACATGCTGTGAGGTATCTCGTCCAGAGGCATAGTGTGCCATGGTGCGGCCGGTTAATTGAAGATACCTCATGACGCTGCAGGGGTCAAGATACATCAGGGGAGAATTAGATCTGTGCACCCGGGTGGGGCCAGTGTTTAGGCCCCTGGGTTGACATGCTATTTTCAGGTGGGGGGGGGCATGGGGTAGCGCCAGCGGCCTGGTTGTGCACAGGCCCGACGTGTTGGCTGTCTTATTGCAAGGATGAAAGGAAGCGCTTCAGCTCGCGGGCAATGGGCTGGAGAGCTGTCAATGTCTTTCCCAGTGCTCACCTGGCTGTCGCGGGGAACAATTTGAGCAGCCGGTCCTTTGCCCAGGAGCGCAACAGATGCTGCTGTGGGCGTGATCTCGACGTCCGCATGGGCCAAGTATTGTTGAAGAATTTAATTGTGGGTCTTCAGAGCAGTGGGCGTGAAGGAGTTGGTGCAAGTAGTTAGATATTGCAGCACACCGGGAGAAGACAGCTCATTTCTGAGGGCTGATATTGTTCGGACAGATGCAGCATGCGTCATGATAGTCATTAAAGGTAGCAAGGGTGTGGATTGCATCGTGGTAGAGTACCACTGGGGTAGGCTATGTTTGTCCTATTTCTGGTTGAGAGCCTCCGGGTGCTGGTGCATGTCCCTGTGGCGGAAGTTGGCGCGGCAGCCATAGTGCTGGTTTTGAATGCGGTGGGGGGACAGGCCGGCATGCACATGCTGCAGCCCTGTGGATGCCCCTCTATTGGTTTGAGTTTGGGGAAAGAGCCTATTTTGAAACAGGGCATGCTGAACCACAGTGTCCAGCAAACCACAGCCTATGTTATTTACAGGGTGCACCCAAGTTTCCCTGAGGTGGTGCATATTTTGGTTTTTATATTGGCTTAAAACCGAGTTTGGAAGGGATATTCTACGCAGCCTGCTCACATATGGTGGGCTCCCAGCTTTTTATCCTTCGGTGGTCGCTAATTTTGTACAATTAAACAGTCACTCACTCCTAGCTCCAGGTGGTGTTGCCTTATCGTTTTGCTAACTTAACAATAGGTGCAGATTCGAATCTGGGATCCCTGTGCGGCATTATGCCAGTTGCATGTAAGGCATCTACCCAGACCTGGCGCTGTACAGTGGGGATGTTGACTGTAGCCGTGAGTTGGGGGCAGCGGCTACAACTGCAGTGGTCTGGGCACCAAGAAGCTCGGAAAAGTCTCAATAAAGCGGCCTTAAACCAGGGTGTTCTTAGAGTTTCTCGTTGGTCAAATGGGTATAATTACTGATATCGCTATGTCTCCCTCATCTTCATTGTTTTAATTTGCTCGCAAGAAAGTGTCACTCATAGTCTTTTAAATGTCACTCATAGTTGCACTGAAATGATGACACACATAGCAATCTGAAACCTTGGCAGCTAGGTATGGGGGCGGCTAGCTCCCGGTTGGCTATGCAACAAAGCTTTAACTGTGGCTTATTCATCTTATGCAACTAAGAAGCATTGACTAAGCCAATAGATGGGCTTGTTGTAGGTGTAGTGCTCCTTTTGTGGTAAATATAGGGAGGATATGACAAAGCAGAAAAATACCAGGCAAGGGCTAGGCACAGCCTTCTTCAGCGTGCGTGGGGGGGCTCTGATGCAGTAAAACATGGCATCCTGAAGGTTTGAGGTCAATTTACATTAAAATCACTATTGCCTGCTGCCCAAGCCATTCTTATAGCTTTGAGGGCTTGGAATAGGTGGAATTGTCATGCTTGCACGAGTGTCAGGGTTAGTAGTTATGGTGTTACTAGGATTGGCAGCACGGAAGGAGCAAGGGGTGGTGCAAAAGGAAGTGGCCGCCTGACGTGAGTCCTGGCATATAGTGGCATAAGTGGCAGGTTTTCTGTAGAACTGCCTTGCTGCAATATAGCGTGGGCTAATGCTGATTCTAGTTTCGCGCAATATTGGGCGTCTCTATGTATGTGTCGCCGTGAACAGCTCTAGGTCAGAACTTGTGTTACTCTGCCTTCTGTTGGCGTTGCGGTGAGTCTGCCTTGGTGGTAACTGGACAGGGTGCCCTGGGTGGGGCAAAACAGTCTATCAGTTTGGGGTTGATCATTGGTGCGTTAAACCATTTATGTACTGCCACAGCGCCATAAAGTGGGAAGGCCACTTTGGGGCAGTGTTTCTCACTTTCTCGCTGAACATGAATGAATAGTGTCTTCTTTCACTAATACCGCTAATGGGCATGCTACATCCTTTACAGCAAGGCAGACCAATGCGGTTTGATATGTCCTTTGACTCTGATGAGCGATTCATTCAATGCTTTTCTTTCATAGAACTATTTTCGCTAATTTTTAATTCAGTAGTGTTTGATGGCGCCTATGTCTCATATCCAACACTATTTCATTGACGATCTGGTGACTCGCATTGAAGGGGATGTCCATGGTTCTTTACGTGGCTAATTAATGTTTCCAGTACACAAAGACACCCGTTACTTAAGGCCTCATGCTCCTATTGCTTCAGCCTTGGTTTGGTGGTACCATAATGGGGGGCAGTCACTTACGTATAAACCGTCGGTTGGCTATGTTAGAAAGACTTTTCTCACATCTGAGACAATCTGGAGCCCCTATAGCGGAGAATTTGGAGGAGAGCTGGACAGATAACTGCTTCCAGTGGGCAGGCTGTCCACCGGTTCTTGTTCAAGACTCTGTCTTAAGGCGCCTGAGTTAAATCGTGGAACATTTAGGTTTCAATATCAGTTCTGTCTGGGCTTTCGACCCAATCGGTGTCGCGAGTGACCACTCAGTTGGTCATTGTTTCTCTGCCCCCACCCCCCTAGCACACATGCATGTCAGGGGGCCAAGGTGGGGCACTCCAGAGAGGTCAACCTTCTCTTTAGTTTTGTTGGTTTCGAAGTAGGCAGGAACTGTACTTCTCTCCTCAGTGGGCTTTAAACCATAGAGGGTTCTTCTTGGATGTGGCACGGCTGTGTCCGGCTGTCCTTTTGTTTGCTTATATCAATGTGCGGTTCTAACTTAGTATTATGCCCGGGTTGCAAGGATGGAATTTGCACGTTCTTTCACCTTTACCAGAGTCACCTGTTTGCCCCCCGGGTGTATGTCTGGATTGTGGGATTATGGGGGTTACTGGTTTGTGGCCGATTTTCGGGGAAGTGGCCCCATTGGCTAGTTCGTGCATGATGCGGAGGTTTCATGGCGGATTCTTAATTGGCACTAATGCTTTAGACCTCTATTCCGTTCCACTAGTCCTCGTAGTGCCCCCACTAAGTGTGACGATATTGATAAGTTGGATACATGGGGCCCGATTCACAGAACTAACTTAAGACGAAATCCTAAACTTACTACCATTTTGGTATTCACAGAAGGCACTTACACATTTTGGTATTCACAGAAGGCACTTACTCATTTCGGTATTCACAGAAGTTAGGAGTCCTAACTTTAGGACTCCTAAATGCCTTCTGTGAATACCGAAAGTCTTAAAATTAGGATTTTTCTCAATTTAGTAGTAGTAAAGTTAGGACTCCTAACTTTAGGACACCTAAATGCCTTCTGTGAATGCCGAAAGCCTTAAAATTTGGATTTTTCTCAGTTTAGTAGTAGTATAGTTAGGACTCCTAACTTTAGGACTCCTAAACTGAGAAAAATCCTAATGTTAAGACTTTCGGTATTCACAGAAGGCATTTAGGAGCCCTAAAGTTAGGACTCCTAACTTCTGTGAATACCGAAGTGAGTAAGTGTCTTCTGTGAATACCAAAATGAGTAAGTGCCTTCTGTGAATACGAAAATGGTAGTAAGTTTAGGATTTTGTCTTAAGTTAGTTCTGTGAATCGGGCCCATGGCATCTAGTATTGGGACGATCGTCGAACCTCGCGCGCGCCTTACAAACCCAGGTTCAGCATCATAGGATTAGTGGAGAAATCCCGGCAGATGGTATTTTGTTGACCACTAAGGCAGAATGGGTTGATATGTCGCCTATGTCATTGAATTGGATGACATCTGCATAGCAATAGGTGGATAGCGCATTGGGTGCTTGTGGCACATTTGATAATGGTGCAGGATAATTATTATTTTACTCTAGGAAACGGGGATCTTATGCCCAGGTTCTGCCTTTCTTTGCTGTCGGTTACCAGCCCAATGGTGGGACAGTACAATTTTAAACTTACTCTGGGCAATTACAACAAAAAGAGAGGTGCTGCGGAAGGCTCGCCTCGACGTGAGGTACCCGGCTGAAAGGTGCCAATCAACACTCCCCGCGCTGCACGCGGCTTCCTCAGAGAGCGGTTACGCGCGCACAGCTGGAGGTTCAGGCTGGATTACTTGAGGAGACTTTAATCTGCAAACATTTACCAAGAGATCAGTCCCCAGTAGGGATCAGACGATTGGTGGCGCCTCTGATTCTGTAAATACAGAAAACGGCAGTCAAGCTCCGGGCAGCTCTGAGGAGTGAAATGCAGCCCGTGAGGCGGCAGAGCATGGACTAGGCGCACGCAGGGAGAAGAGGCTGGACCACTGGAATGGAGAAGACATGGGGACATTGTTGACCCCACCTAACCTCAACTACCACAGTAACAACAGCTTGTGACAGGGAACGGCGGCTGCTACTGCTAGCAATGTAGAGGTTACAAAACACCGGAAACACTCTAAGAACAGATGAGGCTTTGTGCACCACACCCCCCGCCCCCCCTCCCCCAGTGAAGGGGGGGGCACTACCTGAAGACTCCCAATTACGTCTGGGACACAGCACAGTCAAGTCCCTCCTTCCAGTGGAGAGGGCACCCAATACCTGTGGCAATCCACATAGATCTATGCAGTTACTGAAGCCAGCGTGGTGGCCCCGCCCAGGCAGAGGGGTGACCCAGCACGGGAAGCATGTCAATGTGCAATTACCCACTGAGCCGCACGCTGAGGCAGCCAGAGAGGTGACTGACTGCAAGGAGCGCAGGCGGCGCCGGCACTCTTAAGGGAGCCG
Organism: Triturus cristatus; assembly: GCF_964204655.1. NCBI lineage: Eukaryota > Metazoa > Chordata > Amphibia > Caudata > Salamandridae > Triturus > Triturus cristatus. The sequence continues at coordinate 157,610,296 of NC_140591.1, read as the reverse complement.
AATGTGAAGAAAAAGTGCACACCGACTAATTAAGGAGTGTGTGTACTGCCGCTGGTAAATGATCCAATCCCGGTGGGCGGGGCTAAAAGGAGACAAAGCAGCAACAAGGAGGCACTAAGAAGCCTCCTTTTCAATCGTGAGCCTGCGTTTTGCATGCAGGATGACGCCGGCGAATGAGGAAGATGGGCGTAGCTTCAACTCCGCCTCCGAGAGCTTGGGAATCTGTATGATGAGAGCAGCGCATGCGCACTGCTTTCGCCAGCCAAGACCTAAAAAAGGAAACAATTGACCTCCGTCCCCTGTGCAGTGAGTCATACATATACAAGCTGCCAGAAATTAATGTTTAGCCTTCCGCTGTGAAAGCAGAAACAGGAGAGTGCATTATAGCACACTGTGACGTCCAGAGTCTTGTCAGAGTCGCTGAAAAAAAGTTATAGGTAGAGACCCACTCACGAGTGAAGACCCAGCTCCTCTTAGAGCGGGAAGAAAGAAAAATGCTGTGCCAGTGCTGCGCTAGTTTAGCAAGCACAAAAGGTTCCCCTAGTCTGATCTTACCAGTCAGAGGGTGCTGAGGCCCTCTCTGGAGTCAGGGTGAGGGTAAAGTCGATCAGCGCCGACTGCCATACGTCTAAGCAGTGGGCAAGGTACACCCTCAACACTTGGTACGCGTTACGGGTGTCCATGTGTGGATCACCTGGTAAGTGTAGCGTCCGCGTTTATATGGGAAATGTAGTTATGGGAGGGTTCACTGTGAATACTGGATTAATGGGTGTCTCAAAATGATAGTGTTCCAGCACGGTCCCATTCAGGAATAGAGTTCAGAGGCGAGGTAATGTGTTTTTTTCAAAGAGTCATAAAAAGAGGAAAAAATTAACAAAGCCTCTGTGGCGCCAACAGTGCCCCAGTGGTCTCATTCTGGTATAAAATTCTGAGGTGAGGGAATGTGTTTTTAAGTAAAAACCAAAAGCAAACACAAAAGGCAAGCATGCCTATGTGGGTGCACATAGCCTAAGTGGTCACATTCAGTAATAGAGTTCCAAGGCGTGGGATTATTTTTTAAAATAAAAACCAAAAGCAAATGCAAAAGGCAATAAAGCCTATGTGGGTACTCATAGCCTAAATGGTCACATTAAGAAACAGAGTTCCAAGGCGAGGGAATATGTTTTTGCAAAAAAATCAAAAACAAACGCAAGAGGCAATATAACCTCTGTGGATATAATTAGCCTCTATGAGGAAATAGACACTCTCTCCTGATAAAGATGCACATTGGGAGTGATCTTGCTGTGAAATAGTGTCAAAGGTCCAATGTAGTGCCCAAGCGCTTTTCATGTTAACCTTTGACAGTCACAGAGGTGTAGCCACTGCATAGTTAGGAGAAACAAGCAGATTAGGGGCAGACCGGCCCGTGAAGTCCGTTAGAGTGATATTAGTATTGATTAGGAGCCCTTTTGTACCGGACACTGGTTAGTGGAATCAGGGTGACTTCATATAGTCCTACCCTCAGTAGTCCTCTGAAACTTCTCTGCCCCACAAACCTCCATGGGGAAGCCAAAAGGGCGAGTGACGTATAAATACAGGCAAACCAGTTCATCAGTGTCAAGGCTCGTCCAGGGTATATCATCATTTAACCCTTGACTCTCACTCTTCAGCCTGTAGACCCAACATTGTTCTCTATAAAAGAAAACTGAATCCAAAGTTCCCATTGTCGGTGTGTAGTTGGGCATGTCCAATATTAATAAACATAAACAGCTATGAGTCTCGCATGATTGAAAACCTTGACACAGTCGTAAGGGAATGCTAGAAATGGTAATGCTGTGAGTTCATGTGTACATGTGTGCGTGTACGCATGAGTGTAAAATTCCCATCATCCACCCGAAGTGGTTTGCTTCATCATCTGGGAATTGGGGACTAATTTAGAGAACCATCTTCTACTTGACAAGTCGTAGATCTTGGTCTCTTTTATGTCCCAGACTGGTAAGTGGTAGTTTTGTTAGATGATGATTGGGTGTGATGGTCGCAGTTCTGGTGGAAGGTGATAGTGTATAAGTGCTGTTTAAAATATGTCTAGCAAGGCACTAAAAAAACTTTATTGAGTAGCTACCTTGTTGACAAAGTCTAAAAACAGTGCTCTAAAAGTTTCAAAATATAATAACTGTGTTGAAAAACGGTCTACATGTTTCTGCTAACGGATGAAAATCATCCAAGCTTTCGTCAGGACCTAAAAGCTACTGCGAAAAACTGTGCAAATTAGTAGTGAAATAGTGTATACAACCTGGACCCTAATGGAGGGCCAAGAAACTCCGTAGGAGGTAGTTTACATTCACTGACCTGCACAAATGGAGAGAAAGAAAGAGAACACAACATTGCAAAACAACCCTTCACATAGTGTAATTATCAAGGTTAACAAATAGCATCCAGAACAGTGTCCGGTACACAAAATACTCATAGATGTATTTAGACTATAATAAGTCTGTGAACTTAAATCGGATTGAACGACTTAATGGCACTTACCCCATGTGTGATGGGTGTGCGCCTCACCTCACCTGGCTACTGCTCAGGTTTAAGGAGGCCCCGCTCTGTAAAGAAATCAGAGGGTTTGACAGTATTAAAACCTAGTTGTTGGTTAAATTAAAAACGCTATAGCCCAGCCGCATTATGTCAAGATGCGCCAGATCTCACTGAACGTCACCTAAATGCTACATCAATGGTAAGATCTCAAGGCAGTACTAACTCTCTGTAATGTATGTGAAGACTTCGTAATCGGCCTCAGTAGGGGGCCAACTTATCTAATGCGTGTCGCTTTGCATCAAGTCCAAGCCTTCGCTCAATAGCGTCGAGAGCGACGCTTAAATATTTCTGACGGTAGGAAAATGCCAACTCACCTATCCGTCGGTACCTCTTGTCAGGGCTGAGCTCGTAGGGGAGGCAACCTGCGATGTGTACGAGCTCAGTAGAAATAGAGAATGCCGATCTTAGTTGTCAGGGCAACCAGGAAGAAACGCGGCCGTCATTAGAACGCTGATGAAACGTCATCGCGTTCCGTTGGTGTGCCTGGGAAATGTAGTATTTGAACCGATGGTTCTAATGGAAAGTAGTCGATGGGACCACAACTACACTCATCATCTCATTTTATCCATGAAATATGGGAGAAATAGATTAATCAAATGTTTGTTTTGAGTCGGTAGTTTTTACGTAAAGTGGGTGCACTGGGCCAACAGGTACATATAGAGCCCGTGTCTCATACTAAATCACAGCATCCGTTCAGGACTAGGAACCACCTGATAACATGAGTGTTGGTGTTATAAACTGGACCCTTATTAGACAGTAAAGATCAATTCGCCATCAGTCTTAGTGAGACCACACCTGACCGGGGCGAGCGAGAAATGCCTATGATATATTGAGCATCCCTAGCTCGTAGTACAGTATATCTGAGAGGTACTGATTGGTGTCTGCTCTTAGAGTGAGGCCCATGGAATATCATCATTCAGCCCATTACGATCACTTTGAAGTCTAAAGACCCATTTCTGTTCCTTGTGGAATAGGAAATTAGTGATGTCTGTTATGTGTGGTGGGATGAATGGTTGTTCAAGGACTAACCACCTTATGTCTTCTGGTTTATGATTTAATGTGAGAAAATGGTTAGTCATTCTAGTCGCTTGTGTTTTCCGTCTAATAGTACTCTTGTGTTCACTTATTCTCACTTTAATTTTTCGGGTGGTCCTCCCTACATATTTAAGTGAGCAAGGACATGTAATCAGATAGATGACTTTCTCTGAATTACAGTTAGTATGTTTGTTGAGAATCCAAGGTTTAGGGGTGCCAATATCAACCGATTTAGTAGGTTCAGTCTGTGGGCAAACAGAACAGGAACCACAGGGATAGTGGCCCTGAACAGGTGTCCAATATTAGCCAGGTGATATCATTCTAAATGTGGGCATGCTCCAAAAAATGCCTAATCAATTTGGTATTGTTTTTCTTGCACCACAAGGAGCTGAGGTGTTCAATGATTCTAGTTAAGACCTTTCGTGTCGTCATACCAATGTAGTTTAATCTGCATGGGCTTCTCAACAAGTATATTACCCCTTCTGTGTTGCAGTTTGTGTATTTGGAAAGTTCCCATGGTGTCAATAAGCCCAGATCAATCTGTGTTGTCATTATTGTGTATGGGCATACAGAACATGAACCACATGGGAAGTGTCCCCTCACAGGTGGCAGGGACCACAGTGTGTTCTGTCTTAATTGGACCTGTTCCGTATGTGGTCTTGTGCGGACTACTATGTCTTTAATGTTCTTACTGTGTTTTTTTGTGCAAAAAGGAGTTTGTTCAGATTCTTTTCTACTGTGTCCAAGATGGGCCAATTTTTGTCACAATTCTCTTGACTGTATTTGTCTTGTGACTGTAGGTACCTACACCCACTAGTCTATCTTCACGATGTTTGGGGTGTATCTTTAGGAGGGCCTCCCTATTGTTATGTCTAGCCCGCTTAGCAGCTCTATTGATGAGATCATCAGGATATGATCTTCGAGACAGATTCGTTTTGGCTGCATGTTCTTTGAATTTAGTCACTTCAGTACAGTTCCTCCTCAGTCTCAAAAATTGCCCTACTGGCAAGTTATCCCTTAGTGCACGTGGATGGAAGCTATTGTAGCTCAGGAGGGAGTTTCTAGCCATGGGCTTTGTGTAGAGTTCTGAGCTGATTTTGCCATCTTTGGGACATAGCAAAAGATCACTGAAGGGCAGGGATCACATAACCGTATACACAGGTATATCTTAGATTGGGATACCTGGTGTTCAACCAGTCTGAGAAAGCGTGGAGTGTCTTTATATTGCCTTCCCAGATCACCAGAATATCATCTATGTACCTCTTCCAAATTTTTAGGTTTTCAGTATATGGATTGTTGTCTCAAATTTGTGCATGTACAAATGTGCCATGCTCGGAGCAAAAGTGCTTCCCATCGAAGTACCATTGATTTGCCAGTACAGGTGGTCTTCGCACTAGAAAAAATTATCGTTCATTGCGATGGTTGCGCAATCTAATATGAATGAGGTTGGTGTCATATCTTCTCATGTTCTGGAGTCAAGTAGCTCTCTGATAGTTTTCAAGGTGTTGTCCTGCGGTATATTTGTGTACAGAGATTATACAATATTGAAATAGAGCGCAAGCTCAATAATATTACGGCAAATAATCTGTGAAACCCTCCCATTTCTCATATGTGAGGTCCTGTTTTGATCTGAAAGAAAGTTTTTTATGAATGTTACATGAAACACAAAAACAACACTTCTCTGCAAAATATCTGTAAATAAATTAATTGGTGGACTAACGAAGGGTCTGTTGATGTTTTGTGTGTTTTGAAAGCATATAAAAAAAATTAGAAAAATGTTTTAAAAATCAATAAATAAAGTAAACAGCTTTCAAAACTATCTGCTTAGGAATTATTAAAGGTCATCAGAGCGAGACTCAGCAGAACAGAGCTGGCTCTATCAGGGGCCCGCTGAAAGGCTGGGGTCCTGAGCCAGAGCCCATTTTGCCCATGCCTTAAAAAGTCTGTGCCCATGTTTTTTTTTCAGAGGCGTAGATGGCTCCAGCAAAAAATGTACTTCTTCCATAGCACAGCCAGGAACATTACTGAACATGTTGCATTTTGCCATACTTATGAGAAATTCATTTGGTCACTATTGGCTTATAATGCGTACACTTGATAATTGTGTAGAAAGGTCTTCCTCTCAGTACAACTCAGTGGACATGCACAGTCACTTTACATCAGCCATACACCAAAGGAAGCCTCAAGGGGCATTACATCCAGATGTCAAGACCATCTATAATTCTGCTAGGGATGAGTGGACAAACTTGGGGCCTGATTGCGATGACGGTGGGACTGCCACTGACAGCCCGTCGGTGGTGGTCCCACCGCCATCCTAATACTGATTACCGCCGGCCATATTTGGATGGCGGGCAGGTGTTTGGCGGTTGGAGAGACCGACCACCACAGATCTTTATTCCGTCGGAGGGACTTGTATCCCTACAACAGTGGCTGTGCCTGCCAGGCACCATCGAAGGAATTACAATGTCCCATTTCATGGTGGCTTACCAGTCATAAAAAGGCAGGTAGAAAGGGACATTGGGGGCCTGTAGCGGACCCCCCTTACTCCCTAGCCCTTCGAAATGGCCACGCGGTGCCTGCCACATGGTGCAGGGATATGCACAAGGTGCATATTTTGTATTGCGGCATGTGCTGCAGCCCGCGGCACCCGCCGCAATACAAAATATACACTTAGCGACCGCCTTGAAGGCAGTCGCATCGTGATTCAGGGTGCGGGTCGGGCAGTCCTCACCGCCATCCTAACCAGGCATTAAGTTACAATAAATCAAGCAATTTGGCGACTCTGACATTAATGCACTTCTTCCGGACTAGCACAAGTCCATATTCACTAGAAATGGATTAATGTACCAAGATACAATAAGTTAGGTCATTTATTTGCCTGAAATGTCTAAATGCTAATTATATTAAAATATAAACACATCTCTAAGGATGAATTAGAAAATAACATTGCATACACTACTCATCTACTTGTAAAACAGTCCATACTATTAGGCAGAGCTCCTGATGCCCACCTGTATTCATGAAAAGCATTGATGGAGGAATTGCCCCTGAAGTTAACAGAACAAAGAAACCTGTCAAGGAGCCCCATTGCCACAAAATGAGTTTGAGAGAAATAAATCTGTATTTCTTGGTGAGAACAATTCTTTTACCTCCTCTTGAAACCCAGTGCACAATTTTTCAACCCGGGAACGTGAAGGATTATATCGTCAAAAGGGCAGATGAATGGTCCAAAAATGAAAATATTGTTTTAGTTTTGAAGTTAAGAAGTGACAACTATTCCTAAAGCTTGAAATATCAAATGAGAACAAAAGTTAGTCTTATTAGGCAATAAATTAGGCAGAAACCTGGTAGAAACAGCCACTGAAGTGGAAACATCCCGTGAATGAAACAAGGAGACAATGGTCTCCCATCAAGCGGATTCTCAAGTCTATGGGAAAGGTTTAATGACGAATGTGAACATAAGAAGGAGGTGCAGAAACAGCACAAAAGAGGAGGAAGTAACACTGAGGAAATCAGGCTTGCAGCCAAAGCCTAGAAATTGCTGTTTGCAGCAAATGTACATGAGATAGCTGCTGCCATTGACACAAACTCACAAAGATATTACTAACCACTGCAGATAGCATACATCTAATCAAGAGATCAACAAACTTTGACTTTGTTCCGGCCAAGCGCGACCAGGTGTCCCAGAGTGGCGCTATTGGTTTCTAACCACTAGAAAGTGTTTATTCTTTAAAAAATTAATGTATCCTGTTGCATATATCGTATTTTTGTCATTTTGGTGTCATTTTAAACATTAAAAAAATTCCTATGTTTATAAATTGGTGTGGGATTTTTATTGTGTGTTGTGTCTTACTTATTTACTGTATTGGTGTTTTTAAATGCTTCACATGCCTGTCTCCTAAGTTAAGCCTTATTGCTGGATGTCAGCTACCAAGGATTGAGCAAGGGACTAATTTATAGAGACCCTTTTTAGGACCCAGTACAGTGTCAAAGATAGGTGCATACTTACCACCACCAATAAACCAC